>NC_139581.1:25228107-25438107 GCF_946808225.1 Silurus aristotelis
CTCTCTCTCTCTCTCTCTCTCTCTCTCTCTCTCTCTCTCTCTCTCTCTCTCTCTCTAAAAACTGCATTTAATTGATTTGATCTTAACTTGTTACATCTGGAAATAACGCCTGAGCCACATTGTGTGTTGCAGGGTGGCATGGCCATGGGGATGCAGGCACCAGGTATGCAGTTTATGGGTCAGCCTCAGTTTATGGGAATGAGAGCAGCGGGGCCACAGTACCCTGCCGACCTGCAGAAACAGATGGCTGAAGAGCATCAGTGAGTGTTTTTAGTGTCACACCGCACAGCCAGAATGTGTTGCAAAGCCCCCCACTTATTTTGTTTTCGGTTGTACGTGTTCATACAGAAAGCGCTTGGAGCAGCAGCAGCGCATGTTAGAAGAAGATCGGAAGAGAAGACAGTTTGAAGAGCAGAAACAGAAACTGCGTCTCCTGAGCAGCGTCAAACCTAAAGTGAGATGAGAGAATCTTTATTTAGAGGTTACATACTTTAAGCAAATTTTATTACGTAGTAAGCATTAGTAATTCTGTTTAATATTGACCTGATTGCTGTTTCATGTACAGACTGGAGAGAAGAGTCGAGATGATGCGCTGGAAGCCATAAAAGGGAATTTAGATGGCTTCAGCAGAGATGCAAAGATGCATCCCACTCCATCTTCTCAATCTAAGAAACCAGGTACCCCCCCCCCCCACACACACACACACACACACACACACACACACACACACACACACGCTGATTACAACAGACTTTAAAATCCTTGTGATTGACAAATGCATTGCTACTTCATAAGTTTATTATGCGGTAAAGAAGCCTAAAGAGACACGTCTATGGGACAGGTTAGCGCTTGTCATTCTGTTTAAATCTGTCTTGTCTTTCCTGGGTTTTTTTTTTCCCATAAATCTATGTAGTGGATTTTCTGTTCTCATGATCTCCTTGTAGTAACTCTTATTTTATAAGAATAAATAACTTGTTAGTATTTATTTTCCACTTGTTCTTTGTCCTGTGTCTTATTATTATTTATAATATTATAATCTTTTAATTTAAAGTCCATTCATTAAAATGAAGAATTTACCCCATCCTGTTTCCTGTGCCACTGTAGCTCATCCATCAAACCCACCATGTGTGCTGCGTGTTGTGCTGTTTTACCATTTTGTTCGTTGTTTTCGCAGACTCATCGCCATCTCACTCCTCTGTCCCACCACACTCGCTCTCCCCTGCTTTCGCAGAGGATGATGATGAATTTAGTGACTTTATACAGGGCCCTGTTGAGGCCTCCTTTTCGAGTTCTTCCCTCCCTTTGCCCTCCTTTTCCTCGGTTGCCAATAAGTCCGCTTTAGAGGCAGGAGCTGGGCAGCAGCCCTGTTCCAGCCCTCTCCCCTTTTCCCCTGCTCACTCTCTGAACACACTCACTGTCCCTCACCACTCTTCTGTCATCTCCAGCTCCCAATCTACATTCCAAGGTAACTGCTGTCTCATTCTCTATTTTTACTTTCTTCATCAGTCATTCTCATTAGTGCTTGAAATGTGTGTGTTTTTTGACTGTGACCGGCAACATTAAGATGTGACATTGACACACACATACAAATCGCATCATTTATTTCTGCAATGTTGTGCAGGAGTAGACGTGTGTTACTGTCTAATGCGCTGTGTTACTGTCTAATGTCAGTGTTGTGGAACATAAAGTTCTCACTGAGACATTTGACTCCTCCTGGAGCCCACAGTCACAGCAGCTCCGTGCACAGGAATAGATTTGGCTTAATTCATTTATAAATCCTATCTACTAATATTGTAAAGTGCTTAACTTGGCCATCCTGCAGTTCCAATCTAAAACTTTTCGGATATTATAAGTTGCATATCTTTTTAGTGGTGTTTTTAGGCCATTATTTATAGTACTTTCAGCTAAGGTTAGAACTAAGCAGAATGTTATCAGTGATAAAACATAGAGAGGATGCTTTCAGCTCCACTGGTAACTCCAGCAGTTAATTGCCCTGCTCTTCAGGCCCATCTCTGGAGGAGAAGCTCTTCTCCTCATGCGATCTAAAAGCTGATAAGAAGGCTCAGGTCAACTTTAAACCCAACAAGGCCCTCTTTGAACTGGCTCCCAGAGCTCAGGTATCAGTACGCTTCCAGAGTAGCTTAAAAGCTCGCAACTGGGCCCAGTGCTCCGATGACCTCAGCGCTGCCTTCATGGTGGAGAAGACTCCTGAGCCTCCAACTGCTTCTCCGGCTCCCAAAGCAGCAGAAGCTCACCCCGATCAGACATCAAGTGCTAGTGGTGAGAGCAGAGTAGATTATTTAGCTCACACCTGTCCTTCAAACTCGACGACATTCAACTTGCAGCTGTGCTCTCAGTCTTTCTCGCTCTACTAATCATAAGATGCTTCTGCAAATGATTTTTGAGTATGCGTTTCCCATGAGGCGCTTCTCTTATTTACAATCACCAGGGCATGCATATGTTTTAATTATACTCCATGCATAAACAAACCTAATTTCCTACTAATCGAATTCCAGTGTTCAAGAAGACTCTTAGATATAACAGGGCTGGATGTGCTGTTAAAGGAAAATAATAAATGATTTTGTTATTCAATAATCAGTTATTCTTAATAATGGCACATCATTTATACAATTTATTCTTTTATACCAAAGGTTGACCGATTCATTAGTTTTTCCGATTAATCGGGACCGATAGTTGATTGCCGGAACTATCTGCTTCAGCAAAAATCCATACCGATTTTTCCGGGTTGCGTTATACCGCACGAGAGCAGCCTCTAGAGGTGAATCACCGACCCCAGATGGTGTTCATTTGAAATGTCTTTTTTAATTATTATTATTAATTTTGAATTTTTATTTTATTTCATTTAGCACATTTTAATGCTTCAGCACTGTTTTAAATTATTATTATTAAATATTATTTAAATTTATTTTAAACAAGTACCTATTTAAAAAAACTAGTTGATCAATTGTTTATTAGCAAGTACGATCCAACCTAGCTATCAGTATCGGTAAATTCCACTATCGGTCGACCTCTATTTTATACCACAGCGGTTTGAGAAATACGTTTTCTATTTATTACAGAACGACACTGCAGCTTGTTCAAGAAAAACCATATAGCACCAAATTCTCTGGCCTTGGGACTTTTGTTTTCAGAAAGCATATCGACTGTTATAAAGCACTGACACTGGAGACTTTGGTGTGTTTACAGAGATGTTATCATTGCATGTGGAGTGTATTAGAATGGATTATGAATTGGATACATTTTTTATTTTTTTTTAATACTTATCAAATCTAAGACTTTTACAGTGCTGTGGTATATTAATATTTAAAAGACGTGCCAAAGACAATCTGTTTTGCAGGGAATCTGACATCTAAAAGAAATAAACAAGTTCAGCCACGTTTCCCAACGTATTGACTGCATGGTTTCTCACACTATATGAAACAAACCAATTTTTTCTCCTCCAGCACAGGGAGTGTTTCTTTCTTTAAGCCCATTCTCTTTAGAGAAGCCTGACACCTGTTCTGTTAACAGTGTGGAGAGATGGACACCCCCTGGAGATCCAGTGGTGGTTCAGCTGCTCACACTGGGTTCTCTCTCTGCATTGCTGGTCTTCTCGTGCTTGCCAGGGTTTCTAGGGGTTGCACCAATCGATTGTTTCTTTGTCTTATAACAACTAAACTAACATGACAATGAAAATCTTTTACACTGATATGAAGCATGAGGATCCTGTGGATGACTGACAGCTGTTCTCATTCTGACTGGGTTTTCCAATGGCTGGTTCTCAAAACCATTTTTACTTACATGAAAGAAATGTAAGTGTTCAGTTTAAGAACAACTACTTAATTAGTGCTCTCTGGGAGAGTCTCGTTCTCCAATGAAGTGCTTACTAAAGAATCCAGCATCAGCTGGAACATCTGTGCTAAGCACAGCAGGAGGCACAATAAACAGCATGCTTAGTTTAAGATTCTGTTCCCATGTCTTACTGTGCATCATTCTCTTATCACAAGCAGGTGTTGGTGTCTATCCACAACAAGAAATGCAGAACTTGTTGCCAGCTTGGCTCTACAATGACTCTCTTGTTCCAGGTAATTAGAAACCGAGTCCATTTCCTGTCTAAGTATCTATTTTTTAAGAATATTTTGTTAAGCTTTGTGTGTTTGTTTTCCACAGAGATGTTCAAGAAGGTTCTGGAGTTAACAATGACTCCAGCAGGCATTGACACAGCCAAACTCTACCCCATTCTTATGTCATCCGGGCTCCCCCGAGAGGCCCTGGGGCAGATCTGGGGCTCAGCTAATCGCACCACACCGGGCAAGCTGACCAAGGAGGAGCTGTACACTGTGCTGGCTTTGATCGGAGTAGCACAGGTAACATATAAATGAGAAACATTGTTTTAAAGCATGAAAAGCAATGTGTGGATGTGTTGTGTCAGGCTGTATTTTTAACACAGGTGTACAAGGCTGACAGGGTGTGTTAGCTTTTAATCCTGGGACATGATTTCACCCAGCACAGTCTAAACAAGTCCAGTGTTGTTGTTATCTCAGCTGTTACCATGGGTTGCTGAAGTGTAAAAAATGCATAGTTAAGCCATAGACCCTGTGCAATGGCATCTTAGAAGCCATAAATGAGCATATACATTCAAGCAATTCTGCAGATTGCATTTACATGCAGTGGAGAGTCATCAGGACTGCTTCCTATGTACCGTATTTTTCGGCCTATAAGCCGCCTTTTTCCCAGGTTTTGAACCCTGCGGCTTAGACAATGAAGCGGCTAATTGATAGATTTTTCCTGGGTTTTTTCTGGTTTCACAAACTTCAAGCCAAAAAACTAATAGACATAACATTAGACCAATGAAATTTCCGAATGGAAACGAAAAAACACACTTCAGCTGTGTTCTGAGCTGCACGGCATCGGGAGAAAAACTTTCACCGGTGTTGATTTTTAAACACATGACGATGCCAAAAGATAAACTCTCAAGAGAAATAGTTGTGAAAGGAGGGAGGAAGACAGTAAACAATGACTTTCTTGGTCGGCTACTGTTTAGATACAAGCCGTGTAGCGCGTTGAGTCTGGGTGAAGGGAGAGCTCACTAACTCCAGTTACAACAGAAATCATATAAGCACAGACAGATTTCCTAAACTCGTGCTTTTTTATTTTTCGTGGCAACAGCGTTACGGGTTAGTCAAAGAAACTTAGAAATGAGCATCAGAAAATAATAAGGACATATTCCTCAGCCTTGCACACATGCAGTATCACCGGAAGAATGCAGTGACGTGCTATTCCCAAAATGCCGCTCTGCTCTTAAAGGAGCCACAACGTATTTCACCCGTTACACCGTGTAACAGACACTGTCTTTCTTTAAAGCCTGTGTAAAGTTCATTAGTTTCAGTGTAGACAGGTGCGGCTTATTTATGTTTAAAATAAAAATCTTTGTAAAATTCAGTGCGGCTTATATATGGGTGCACTTAGTAGTCCGGAAATTACGGTACAATGGAAAATGTCTTTTGGCACACCGACTTATGAAGTTCTATGTGACTTGAAACCTTTTTCATGAGTTTGTTTTAAATTACTTCCAATAGTCTATTCTCTCTGTTTCATAGCCAGGGTGAAAAAAAAAAATCTGCATTGAGGCCTTCAGAATCAACAGTGTGGGAGTGGGTAGCTTCAAATACGTGAGAATAAAGCTGTTGTTTAACCAATTGGTTTTCGAGTTATCTACATCGGGGCCATCCAGCAAGCCTACCTCAATGTTGGCATTTTCTCATGGGAGGGTCAGAGAATGCACTAGTCGGCGCTAGCAAACCACATCAAACTGCAAAAGCTAAAATATAAGTGAAAAGAGACTTGAATTGTGTTCATAAGGTTTCTCGTTTAAGTACTAGCGTGCATTCTCACTGCATGAGAGACCTGTCTGTGATGCAGCGCTCTGTTAAACTGCGTTTCTCTAGAATGTTGATGGTTTCTACAGCCGTGGTGTCATAATGATGGTGTTAGGAGGTGGATTAACTCAGGAAGGACACAACTAAAGGCCCCGTGCGTGAACTGCGCAGCCTGCCACTGAGTTTCGAAATATTTTATCACTACATGCCTGCTGTTTGAATTGATTTAATTCCTCCTTTTGTATTCTAGTGTATTGTCTTAGCAATGTCTGCAACTATGTGGTTGATCTATGCCATTGTCATGCACAGAAGGGTTCCTGGCTGCTTTTTTTTACTATCTGCTGCTTTATTCAGTGTCACTGTTAACGTAAAAGTACCCCAAAGCTGCTGTGGTGTGTAAAAAAAAAATAAAAATAAAAATGAAATTTAGTTTGCTTTATTCAGTATCACAATTCGAAAGTTCTACTGTGGTTTGATTTTGCATTATGGCTTGTTTGCATAATTAATATTTGCTGAAGTGCACATTACAAGTACAATAGTACAGTGAGTACATTAAGTCTTACAATACAGACAAATGAAGTCTGTGATTTTCCTTTATTTTTTATTTTTTTGCCTGGAGTTATAGGGTGGGTGTGTGTGTGTGTGTGTGTGTGTGTGTGTGTGTGTGTGTGTGTGTGTGTGTGTGTGTGTGTGTGTGAGTGCTTGTATGCATGTAGATAGGCAAGGCAACAATTGCCTGATGAATGCTTTCTAATCTCCTTGAGCCCAAACACATCAGTTGCCCCCTGGGGTTGGGCACAGCTAGCAGTAATATGTGGCTTCCACAATAAGCAGGATATTTTATTTAATTTGTTTTGTAATGCAAATGTTCATCTTTAGGCAGCTCGGAGTGGGGGATTGTGCAACAAGTAATGGATGAATAAAAATACAATTTGACTTTAATGAAATGTCTGCTTCTGGTGAAGAGTGACGTGGGCCCAGGGTTTAAGGAGATGGAAAATTTGTTTGCTCTGGACGTGAGTGCCAAACGCTGGATAACGCAGTTCTGCATTATATCAAATACTTGCCTGCAAAGCTTGTTTCAATAATAAGATAAAAGATTTCTGTCTGTTTCATGACCAGCTTTAATTGTCAGTTTGATGACTCTTACAGTGCAGTGTTGTGTATATATTTTTAAATGAGGGGTTAGTGAGAGATATATTGTCTCTCTTATGTTCTTTTGTTTCAGAGTGGGCTTCCATCAATGAGCCTGGACATCCTGAGTCAGTTTCCTACCCCTCCAGTACCCAACTTGCCTGCTATGACTATGACTATGCCGGCCGTCCTGACGCACCCGCAGCCGATAATGCACCCTGCCGCACCTCCCGTCATGCCCATGACTTCCAACTCACTGGCACAACCTTCTAACAGCTTCATCGCCAACTTTCCTCCTGTCCAGGTAATGTGCTTAAATGCATGCATGACTGCTGTAGTGTACACAGACCTCAAAGCATCAAGCATCAATAGTTTGCATAAGAGTTTAGTTCCAGTATCAAAACAGCTTCACATTCTGATCACTGGATGTTCAACATGCACCTCAATGCAAAGAAACTCTAAGGATTTGAGAATGAGAGTTGTTGCTCTCCACAAAGATGCCCAGGCTATAAGAAGATCAGTAACACCCTGAAACTGAGTTACAGTACAGTGACCAGGTCATACAGAGGTTTTCCAAGACGGGCTTCACTCGGAACAGACCTCACAAGGGTCCATCAAAGAAGTCGAGTCCTCATGCTGTGCGTCAAATGCAGAAGCTGCTTCAAAAACAGACGCATGAGTGCTGCAGCATTGCTTTAGAGGGTGCAGAAACGGAAGGTCCGCTTGTCAGTGCTCAGACCGTACACCTATGTTTTTTATGGCCGTCGTCCCAGAAGGAGCCTCTTCTGAAGCTGGCTCACAAGAAAACACACAAACAGTTTACTGAAGTTGACATGTCCAAGAGCATGAATTACTGGAACCAGGTCCTGCAGTCTGATGAGACTAAGATAAACTTGTTTGGCTCAGATGGTGTCCAGCATGTGTGGAGACGCGCTGGTGACGAATACCAAGAAAATTGTGTCTTGCCTACAGTCAAGCATGGGGGTGGAAGCATCATGGTTTGGGGCTGCATGAGTGCTGCTGCTACTGAGGAGCTGCAGTTTATTGAGGGAAACATGGAATCTAACATTTGCTGTGACGTTCTGAAGCAGAACATGATGCCCCCCTTCAGAAACTGAACAGCAGTTTTCCAACATAATAACGACCCCAAACACACCAACTGCCTTGCTGAAGGTGATGGAATGGCCAAGTATGTCTCCATACCTGAACCCTATTGAGCACCTGTGGAGCATCTTTAAGTGGAAGGTGAAGAAGCGCCATGTGTCTAACATCCAGCAGCTACGTGATGTCATTATGGAGGAGTGGAAGGGGATCCCAGCAACAACCTTTGCAGCTCTGGTAATTTCCATGCCCAGGAGGATTAAAGCAGTGCTGGATAACAGTGGTGTTCACACAAAATATTTACACTTTGCACACAGTTTTGACATGTTCACTTATCGTGTACTCACTTTTGTTGCCAGTTATTTAGACGATAGTTGCTGTATGTTGTTATTTTTAGAGGACAGTAAATCTGGGTTAGGATTAGGGTTAGAGTTAGGGGTGTACTTACTTTTGTGATTTGTGTCACGTCAGATTTATACTACCAGTCTCATACCTTATCCTGATCCGAGCTTTTTTCTCCGGTTTTCCACTTTGAGGCATAAAAAGCTGATGTACTTTTATATTGGTCTACTCCAGGGCGCCAAAGTGGATGATGATGATTTTCAGGACTTTCAGGAGGCTCCAAAAGCTGGAGATGATTCATTCACAGATTTCCAAGGAGAGACGGGTGGACCATTCCCCACCGTAACCTCCTCTCAAAGCAGGTACAAGAAATAATTACAATGAAGATTGATGACTCCTTGTAAAGGATATGGACATGTTGAGTTCCTTCACAGTGTACTTTTACATTGAGCAGAAATCTTAATCATACACTTTTGTTTCTGCAAAGCTTTTGCTGGCAATTAGATTTTTTTTTTAGCTTCTTGTCTTTATAGGGTAATGATATATTCATCATCAGACATCATTCAAGACCCTCCATACATTTTCAACAGGAAGTTAGGAGATTGGCTAGAACATGCAAGATGCAGGGGATGCATCTATTTTGTCCTTTCCTCCAGTCAGATACAGGTTAAGGGCCCAAGAGTGGCAGCTTGACAATACCGGGGCTTGAACCCCTGACCTTCCAATCAGTAACTCAGCACCCTTACCACTGAGCTACCACTCCCCTATATCATGCTCCCATCTTCATGAATCACTGTGGGTATGGTATTTGGATTTGGGTATTAGCTTAATTTAACAAGACAAGTTCATTTAGTTCAATTTAGTTCAATGGTATGTGTATAGTGCTTTTAACAATAGACCTTGGACATTAGACACGGTCCCAAAGTAGCTTTACAAAAATAAATACATTGTAACATTATAAAATTAGAATTATGACGTTTTTCAGATTTTTTTTTTTTTCTCAGTTTTCAGATTCAGTTTTATAAAATACCGTATTTTCCGGACTATAAGCCGCTACCTTTTTCCCACTTTTTGAACCCCGCGGCTTAAACAATGAAGCGGCATATTTATGGGTTTTTCCCAGTTTCACAAGCTCCATGCCAAAAAACTGAGCCCCATAACATTAGACCAATGAAACTCTTTATATTAAATCAGATGCGCTCCCACTGAATCGGGCCGCACCACATCATAAATATGGATGATGTTCCTCTGACGTTTGACCTGCAGCTCACTCGGACTGTCAACAGGAAATGCGAATCATTCGTCACGCTGAAAACAACCGGGCATGAAAACACACACTTTACCTGTGTTCTGAGCTGCACAGCATCGGGAGAAAAGCTTGACCGATGGTGATTTTTAAACGCACAACGATGCCAAAAAAAAAAATCCTGAGTGAAGTTGTTGTGAAAGGAAGGAGGAAGACAGTGAACAATGACTTTCTTGGTAGGCTGCTGTTTAGATACAAGTCGTGTAACAGACACTGTCTTTCATTAAAGCCTGTGTAAAGTTCATTAGTTTCAGTGTAGACATTGAAATGTTCAAAATAAAAATCTTTGTCAAATTTGGTGGGTGCGGCTTATATATGGGTGCGCTTTATAGTCCGGAAATTACGGTACATTATTACAGACCAGTTCTGATTTGTCTTAATGCTGCTCATAATTTAGAGAGTTCTATGTGTTTGGTGTTAGATCAGAGTGTATTACAGTGCAGTTCCCACTCTTTTCGAATGATTTCTTACTACATTTATTCATTCCTTATCTGAAATCCAAGTGCTTTATAAAGTCAGTGTGATGCATCTGTCTGAGGATGGACACCTGCCTTTTCTCAAAACAAATGTACTGTAATGTACTGACAGGAATGTTGAAATTCATTGTCTATAGCTCTGTAGCTTTTCCTATTTATTGTTTTCCCCTTAGAAGAATTAAATCTTGTCTAATGTCACAAGTTCCAAAACACCTAGTGTTTTATGGTTTTTGAGACATGTGCATATTCCTTTTGTTTATATACAATAAACTAGTTAACAAATAAAAAAAAACTCTCCATGAATTGGACAGTGGATAAATGAGGGTAAGTTCTGTTAAAAGATGAGTCCATATTTAGCAGGTTTGGCCCTAACTGAAAAACTGATGTTAGATGGAGAACAGAGGAGAAGATGATAGCAGACTGCCTCACACCCGCAGTCAAACATGGAGATAGAAGCTTAATGGTTTGGTATTTGGTTTTGGAGCAGGGAAGGTTGGAGACATTCCAGGTAAAAGGAAAACTGAACCAACATGGCTACCATTCCATACTTCAACTCCATACAGTGCCGTCCGGACTGCAACTAATTGGAACCGACGTTACCATACAACAAAACAATGACTTGAAGCATATGTTCAAGATCTGTAAATGTTATTTAAAGAGCAAATAGTTGGCTGGAGTGTTAGCTATTATGGAATGGCCTGCCTAGTCATTGCACCTAAATCCTATTGAACTGTTTTGAGATTAATTGGATCGCAAGGTCAGTAATAAATCTTCAACTAGTGAAGAACATAGTTGGAACAGAAATTTTACCGAGGCAGGACAAAGCATTTCAGCTGAATTTTTGGAAAATGTAACTGTCTGGATAACAAGAAGTGTGTAAAACTGTTATTCATGCAAAGGAAGGATTTTTCAACAAAAATACAGTGTAACATTTGTACATTTATATAATGGTTTGATCAAAGTAACCGGACTTCAGACCATTACATTACCTAGTTTGTATTAAATAAATAAGGAACAAGCATATGTGTCTCAAAAATCATAACACTGTGTTTCCAAACATTTGATAGGCTCTGTATTAGTGCAATTTGCTTTTATATGTTTATATTGTACTTGTTCATCTATATGTTTATATTGATTAATACACCATCACAAGAAATGTGTAAATCTCAAGTGGGTATATGCACCTGGGTGTATATTAAATGACCAAGACAAGAATGTTGATTTCTTATTATTATATTAGAACTGCATCAGTTTAGTTGTTAGAATAAACATCAATCCACTGCTGTTTAGTCATGTTGCATCAGTTACTAATGAGAATTAGTTTCTGCTCAGTGAGTGTATTAGAGAATCAGATAGTGGCCACTCAGTAATATCATTTCATAATCCATCAGGAAGACTAAATAAGATTTGGCATCTTTTCTAACAAACCCATTTCAATAAGCAGCTCATTAGCTTGTCCAGTTTCTAAACTGCAGAGATCCTGTTTTTTTATATCAGGCAACAGGAAATGAACAGGCTTTTCTATTCTCTACAGTCCCTACAGAGCTGCTCCCTAATTTAAGAATGGGTTGGTGGCAACCTCAATATGTGTGTGTATGTTTTGCAGCATTTCAGCCATGCTGACTCCTGTGACTGGCTCTACATCCTCTTCTACCTCTGATAAATATGCAGTGTTCAAACACATGTCAGTGGAACATCCCACAGAATCCACACCCCCTGTCTCAGGTACACACTCGCACACACTGACACCATCTCTGTATTCCACTTTTAGCTTTATAATGCTTTGACTACTACTAGTCAAGCAAATGGTCTCTGATTTATTAAGTGTTGCTTTATTCTTGTTACAATTAGTATATTTAATATATGTATACTTGTGAAGTATTGATCTCCTGAAGGTTTACTTGAACTTGATTTAGATCTTGGGGACAAATACAGTGTGTTCAGAGAGCTGGAGCCGGCGTCAGACCGAAAGCCAGTTGGTAAGCATATTCCAGTTTTACCTACTGTATACACAGCACCTTCATATCATGGCCTGCAATTATACATTTCTGCGGAGAGTGGATTAAGGATAATTAAGGATTGATTGAAATAATGCTTAAGCCTGAATAGCATTAGGTTGTGGATTAAACTAACATTCTGAGGCATTTTATATACACTGCTCAAAAAAATAAAGGGAACACTTAAACAACACATCCTAGATCTAAATGAATACAATTTTCTTATGAAATACTTTGTTCTTTACATAGTTGAATGGGCTGACAACAAAAACACACAAACATTATCAATGAAAATCAAATTTATTAACCCATGGAGGTCTGGATTTGGAGTCACACTCAAAACTGAAGTGGAAAAACACACTACAGGCTGATCCAACTTTGATGTAATGTCACAATGAGGCTCAGTACTGTGTGTGGCCTCCACGTGCCTGTATGACCTCCCTACAATGCCTGGGTATGCTCCTGATGAGGTGGCGGATGGTCTCCTGAGGGATCTCCTCCCAGACCTGGACTGAAGCATTCGCCAACTCCTGGACAGTCTGTGGTGCAATGTAGCGTTGGTGGATGGAGCGAGACATGATGTCCCAGATGTGCTCAATTGGATTCAGGTGTGGGGAACGGGCGGGCCAGTCCATAGCATCAATGCCTTCGTCTTGCAAGAACTGCTGACACACTCCAGCCACATGAGGTCTAGCATTGTCTTGCATTAGGAGGAACCCAGGGCCAACCGCACCGGCATATGGTCTCACAAGGGGTCTGAGGATCTCATCTCGGTACCTAATGGCAGTCAGGCTACCTCTGGCAAGCACATGGAGGGCTGTGCAGCCCTCCAAAGAAATGCCACCCCACACTATTACTGACCCACTGCTAAACCGGTCATGCTGGAGGATGTTGCAGGCAGCAGAACGTTCTCCACGGCGTCTCCAGACTCTGTCACGTGCTCGGTGTGAACCTACTTTCAGC
This sequence comes from Silurus aristotelis, assembly GCF_946808225.1. Lineage (NCBI taxonomy): Eukaryota > Metazoa > Chordata > Actinopteri > Siluriformes > Siluridae > Silurus > Silurus aristotelis. The sequence goes on from NC_139581.1 coordinate 25,241,306, forward strand.
CGTGAAGAGCACAGGGTGCCAGTGGCGAATTTGCCAATCTTGGTGTCCTTGGTATCCTGTGGACGTCGGCCCTCATCCCACCCTCATGGAGTCTGTTTCAGACCGTTTGAGCAGACACATGCACATTTGTGGCCTGTTGGAGGTAATTTTGCAGGGCTCTGGCAGTGCTCCTCCTGTTCCTCCTTGCACAAAGGTGGAGGTAGCGGTCCTGCTGCTGGGTTGTTGCCCTCCTACGGCCTCCTCCACGTCTCCTGATGTATTGGCCTGTCTCTTGGTAGCGCCTCCATGCTCTGGACACTACGCTGAAAGACACAGCAAACCTCCTTGCCACAGCTCGCATTGATGTGCCATCCCGGATGAGCTGCACTACCTGAGCCACTTGTGTGGGTTGTAGACTTCTTCTCATGCTACCACTAGAGTGAAAGCACCGTCAACATTCAAAAGTGACTAAAACATCAGCCAGAAAGCATAGGAACAGAGATGTGGTCTGTGGTCACCACCTGCAGAACCACTCCTTTATTGGGGGGGGTGTCTTGCTAATTGCCTATAATTTCCACCTGTTTTTTATTCCATTTGCACAACAGCATGTGAAATTGATTGTCCATCAGTGTTGCTTTCTAAATAGGCAGTTTGATTTCACAGAAGTGTGATTGACTTGGAGTTACATTGTGTTGTTTAAGTGTTCCCATTTATTTTTTGAGCAGTGTATATCTAAGACATGGCCTGATTACATTAGCAAGCAACAAAAAATAAATAAAATAAATAAAGCAGAGAAAAAACCTTCTGTATATATATTATTTAGGTAACATAAGTGAATATATAAATAATTGTTAATCAGTGCATAATGTTGGCATTTTATGTTCTCTTTAACACCCAAAGCATCTGAATGTTGAGCATGCATGAACATACCGTGGTTCTTCTTCTGAATGTTTAGTACAATCTATAATAACAATTTATAACAATAATTAGTTCAATTTGATTAGTGATGAAAGCATATGAACACAGTGTCTCTATAGACCAGTTTAGTATAAAGTAATAGCGTAGGGAAAACCAATGCATGAATGCAATGGTTTGCAAATGTAATAAACCTCTATTTAACTCACAATAAAAAAATGAAAACGTCTAAAGTTTAAATCAACGAAACTTCGATTTCATGGAAAATGTTGCAATAAAGGTAACTACTATTTTACATGAAGTGTTATGTACCGGTTGATTAATCGCATATCAGCGAGTACGAGTCAATCTAGCTAACGGTAAAAATTCACTATCGGATGACCTTCAGTGTAAACATCGAAGCAGTGATTTTATATCAGTACATCAATTATTTTGATTAAATATGGGACTCGTTATTGAATATGTTACTGTTCTAACCCGTTAAAGTAGTCGTGGCTTTGAGTCAGCTTACATGTGATTGTGCCTACAGTTAAGTACGTTCATGCAGGTATATGTGTGTCCCTATCTTACTAGAACAGAATCCAATGGGAGCAACTCTGAACGCTCCAGTAAGTTAACAGTGGTGCTGGTCTCTTTTCCACAAATCTCTACTCAACTGTTTCCTTTTCCTTCACACTGAGTGTGTTTTGAAGCTTTGATGAGCAATTTTAAATTGAGCCCAGTAAAAAGGTTTAAACTTGCATACATTGAGAAGTGGAATTTTTTTCACTATGAGAGCTGAATGTGGTGTGAGAAGAAAGAGAGCCACATTTCTGTGAGGCATGATCTCCTAATGTCTCAGTGCATGTAATCTCAGTGTATATGTGCGAGCTTGGGGTGATTCTGTTGTGGGTGCTCTATTTTTTAGTTTTTTTCTTTCTTTTTTTGTGTTTTTTTTGCTGTGAGTCTCCTTGTGCTCCATCTGGAGTGTCTGATGTTCCCCAGGGCTGAAACTAAATTGCAATTTTTTGAGAATTGTAAAAAAAATAAAAAAAGTTAGGACAAATAATGCTTGAAAGCTCTGTAATTTGTATAATGTTGGCCAGTCTAGATCAGTAGAATTCTTTTCGCCACTATTGAGTGTCACAACACTTTTAAATTGTTTTCTTTTCTATTTTTTTTCCTTCTTCAGGGGAAGGTTTTGCTGATTTCAAGTCCGTTGGTGCCGATGACGGCTTCACCGACTTTAAAACCGCCAACAGCACTTCTCCACTAGACCCTCCAGACCAGGCCAAGACATTCCAACCTTCTTCTTTTCAAATTCCTTTTGGCTCCTCTCACTCCCTTTCACAATCTCAGACCCATCCAGCTTCTCTGGCACAACCCAAAAACCCTCTAAACATGTCAGACCTGGACCTCTTTTCCTCCATAGTTCCCCCTTCTATTGCTGACTCTAAAGCCACCACTCTTTCCATTTCCTCTTCCTCCACAGTGCCCTCGCTGCTCCTTCCTTCCACAGGCCCCAAACCGGACGACTTTGGTGACTTTGCACTCTTTGGCTCCTCCTCCTCCTCATCTTCGGCTTCTGAGGCAACTGCCTCGGCTCAGAAAGGACCTGGAGGAGGAGGCGCAGCGGGACAGGACGATTTTGCAGACTTCCTGTCATTTGGTAACCCCGGGAAGCAGCCGAACGAGAGCAGCAAGGAGAGCGATGGCTTTGCTGATTTTCAATCCTCAAAATTCCAAGAGAAGAGCTTGGTTGACAAGATGGCTGCCTTCAAGCAGACCAAGGAAGACTCTGCTTCGGTTAAGTCTTTGGACCTGCCCTCGATCGGAGGCAGCAGCGTGGGAAAAGACGACTCTGAGGACGCGCTCTCTGTGCAGCTGGACATGAAATTGTCAGACGTGGCTGGAGAGTTAAAGCATGGCGCATCTGACAGTTCACTGGACCTCCCAGGCCTGAACCATCAGCCCCCTGCCACAGGTGAGGAATTAGTACGCTTGCTGTGGTGAGACGTACACATACCAATACACACCCCACGCTCCGGTCAGGCCTTTTCACGGCCTTTTTACAGTCAGATCTCCAGCAGTATAGAGATGAGTAGTTTTTAGATTTGAGTGGCTAAATGTTTCTGACTTCTCGAAAGCTCGGCACATCGCATTTTATTATTTCATTCATCACTTTTAATTTATTCTGTGTATGTTTACATAATCAATCCATATTATTTTTAACAATTTGCATAATCAAGCCTCTATTTGAAGATTATCAGTATTAGTGATTGGCAGTGTTTTTTTTTCCCAAGATGTAGATTAAGCTTCATGTTAGGCTGAAGTGACAGTGGAGACAGTGGAAGCTAAAATTCTAGGCATAAACTCAATATCCTTCAAAATTATTAAGTACAATGAATCAGGTGACTGGCCCAGCTTTACGCAATGTCACAACCCACTGTTTCCCCCCAAGCCTATAATGTTTGCTCTTCTAAAAATGATGGTCAGTGACCTCTTATTAATAAAAACAACAAAAAAGACCTGTAGATGTACTACTGCTAGACAGAGATACAAATATGCTATTAGTCACGTGTCTATAAGATTTTTCCGTTTTATTTATTTATTTTTAAACAAAATTGTAGAATTCAGTTCATGTTATGTTAGGATAAGTTTATCACTTGGGTTGAGATGCCACACAGTATTTTTCACCTACCTGCCCTCATAAGTTGGGGATGGTTAGTTCTTAGTATTGTATAGATTATTCCAATGTGGTAAGATGGTCAGACGGGTTTTCAGTGTTAACCACAAAAAAACACATGAGCCAAATACAGTCTCAATTCATTTTACCCACATGAAATAGCCCACAGTACACTACTCATTATCACACTATGCACTATGGAGATCAGGATCTGAGTGTTCACACTGTTGTTTTTTTTGGACAAAACAACACATAATAATCATTATCCTGAGTCTCATGGGACATTTCAGATTGACATTTCTCTTTCCTCCATTTGTTAGTGAAGGAGTTCAGGATATTGTATGAAAATTATCATTATTATTTTTTGTTCTTTATTAGTAGTTATCCCAGTCTCTCAGAACCGTGATCCCACTACTTTCTTCATCACAAAAACACGTCCTTGTGTTTTATGACAGGATTTCCGAGTTACGGCAGAATATTTGTAATTTTTTCTTAATGGTTCACATGATCACTTCCAAGTGGTGATGCACAACAGTACAAAAACTTTCTATAGGTCTGTCCAAAAAATTACAGATTCTTTTTCAAGATCATTTTTAACCCTTTAATAAAATGTATGTATATATATATATATATATATATATATATATCCCTTTTTTTTTTTTTAATGCTGCTGACAATTATATCAAGTTAAACTACAAAAACACTAATACACAATCCTTATTTAATACCAAATATGATTAAACACTAATCCAGTCCTGGGGTTGGTGTAATTGTATTTTTACACTTTTCAAAAAACTTAATTGTAGCCACTCAACTATACAGTGAACCAGGCCTGAACCCTAATCACTGTTAATCCACAGAGGGCATCGTCACCTGAATTCAAATAATAGGACTCCTCTCAACTCTCTATCACTCTATCAATCATCATTCATTTCCAGAACATCTTACCCATCTTGTCTAGTTTTTATGCAGCATTACATCGTTTTAATTAACCCATAAGTCAGCCACAATATCAGCCCAATATCAGAAGACACTGGGGATAGAGTACAGATGCAGGTTTTCGGAAGTCTGCTGGATAGGGTTTAAAGGTAAATCGATTGAATTCTCTAATTGCCTTATTGTCACAGCCTGCTTGTGTTCAATTCCTTATTTTATCACTACACTAGGCCCATAAGAGGAGTCGCATCAATTCAGTGCTCGAAAATCAGAGCTTTTGTACATCATTGAACTCGACAGTGTTGTATGAAATTTGGTTATATGCCTTGTTATTTCTTTTTATTTATTTATTATTTATTTTTAATAAACTAAGCATTTGTTTTCCTGATGCAGACGTCTGGTTAACGAGCAGTTCCAGAGCTCAGGCATACCCATTTAGACTTATATAATACAAGTGGCCCGTGTTTAGTCGCTTTGCATTAAAGCAGGTGACACAGAATAAGGCTGCTGCTTCTAGATCCTGGGATTTAAACTCATTAACTTCTGGTCACTTCTCAGCTACTGCCCAGTATTGACTTTTCCAGCACTTTGCTTTAAGCTCTGGATATCTTGCTAACCTTTGAAGAGACAGTATCTCTTTTCCTGGAATCTCTGTTTCAAGCCCTCCAAAACATGCTTCTTCAGTTTGTATGTGACATTATCTGGGTTCCGTGCAGTGTAACAGAGCCTGCAGTGGCTCGGACAGGGCACACACTTCTCATCTTATTTAGCTTTTTTTTTTCTCTTTTTCTCCATGATTTGTGCCTGCCTTTGCAATTTGTGAAATTGACAAGAAAGCAGTAAGAATATTTGCCAGGTATTTAGAAATTGGTACCGATTATGGACAAGTAAATGTACACATGTTCAATTAACAGTGTATTTTTATTACAGGAATGAATATATATACATATATATATATATATATATATATATATATATATATATATATATATATATATATACTCTTTATTTATTTTTTAAATAGATAGACTCGATTGATACGACTGTGTTTGTATTTATGTCAGATTGCTTACGATCACTATTTCTGCACAGTGTTTTATATGCTGACGTGATGTTAGTTTTTACCGCGTTATGCCGAGGACGAGTGTTTTCATTTGTTTATTTTGCTTTTTTGGACCACGTGGTGGTGTTCCTGCTAAGAGCATGTGCACAGGAGCTCAGAACATACAGGCGGACAAGAGAAAAAGGATACTGTCTCTGTTATCTTAGTCCTGCACCTGTCTCTGAAACTAACTAATGCTCTGATAGGTTAGTCTTCTTTGTTTACCTTTAACCCTTTGAGGACCTGGAAGTGAGAGCATTTTCACCACTGTACAGCACAACGGTACAGTCTGGTGCTTTGTTTAGGTTAAAAAGCAATTCAATCTGAAGTCATGAGAGCGCAATGAGAGTCGATGTTTCAATGAACGCACTGCAGACTTGCATCAGGATTCCTGGATGTTCTCGCGAGGACGATTCAAATGACGCTTTCAGCTCCTCAAAGGGCGAATAACTGCAAATTACTTGTACTTTTGATTCATCTTTTATCTTTGCTTAGTAAATGTTCTGTATGAATCTCTCTTTCTCTCTTGCTTTCTACTTTTTCAGCACAACTAGAATGTGTCTTTGACCTATGATAACATTTTAGGCTGTGAATGTGCCTTCTCAGTTCTGGTTTTGGGATACTCTCTCTCTATTTTAACATTCTTGCTTTTTTTTTTTTTTCCTCCCCATTTTCACCCAACTCTGCATGCCTTTGTATGACAGAAAAAAGAAAAAAAAAACCTTTTAAGTGTTTGGCAAAACTCTTGTAACCACAGATCTTTTTGTGACCTATCTTTCTCTCTGCCAGTGTTGTCGTAATAAATATGAATGCTGATGTAGCGGAAATTTGCGTGCCGTTCTTACTTCTTCCCTTTCCTTCTTTCTTCCTCTTGCTACCCCAATGTAGAATTAGCCAATGCACGAAACAAGCACACTGCACAAGCTCCTTGTCAATTTCACAAATGGTTTACGCAAGCCGTCATGTCAAGCCTGACTGGATGCAGAGCATGTTTTGGTTGTTTCTTTAGAAACAAAAATGTGGCAACATAAATACTAGTGTCGCTTGTTTAATTGATGTTTATAATACAGTGAGACTGATAATAATTATACCAAAAGAAAATGATTAGGAAAATGAATGTGTTTTTGAAGTAAGTATGAAAATGTAAAAGGGGGAGGTGGTAGCTTTGTGGTTAAGGCATTGGACTTTGGATCCGGAGGTTGTGAGTTCAAATACCGGCCACACCAAGCTGCCACTCCTGGGCCCCTGAGCAAGGCCCTTAACCCTATAACTGCTCAGTTGTAAAATTTAGATAAATGCCAGTCGCTCTGGATAAGAGCGTCTGCTAAATGCCCTAAATGTAAAAGTGAACTGAAAGACTAATCACATCGTTACCTGAAAATCTATTTAACAGTATAATCAGAAATCTTAAATGAACAAATACTTAACACGAACATGTCTTACATAAACTAGCCATTGAAGACACATGAAAGTGAAACGAGTATTTTAATTTATTTACTGAGTATTTTGATAACACGTGAAATTCTTCAACACATTAATACTGTCACAACAGTAAAGTTTGATAACTGTAGTCATTCCACAGGTCTTTTTTTTTTTATTCTGATTGGTGGAAAAAATGATACATTTTCTGTAAAAAAAAACCAAAAAAAAAACCATGCAGCTCAGACAGTAGAAGCAGCTGCAAGACCAACCATCAGTTTGTTTATTGTGCTTCTTCTGTTAGAATAGCCTTTATTTGTCACATATACATTACAGCACAGTGAAATTTGTTCTTTGCGTATCCCAGCTTGCTCAGAAGCTGGGGTCAGAGCGCAGGGTCGGCTATGATACGGTGCCCTGGAGCACAGACGTTAAAGGGCCTTGCTTCTTCTCAGCCTGATTAAACTGAATTAACTGCTTTAAAGGGTGTACCATAATTTCCGGACTATTAAGGGCACCTAAATATAAGCCGCACCCACTGAATTTTTTAAATTTTGAATAAATACGCTGCACCTGTCTATAAGCCGACATATGCCTACATTTAAACAAATGAACTTTACACAGGCTTTAACGAAAGACAGTGTCTGTTACAAGGCTTGTATCTAAACAGTAGCCTACCAAGAAAGTCATTGTTCACTGTCTTCCTCCTTCCTTTCACAACTATTTCTCTCGGGAGCAGTGTTGGGGGTAACGTGTTACAAGTAACCTGCGTTACGTAATAATATTACTTTTCTGGAGTAACGAGTAAAGTAGCGCTTTACTTTATAAATTTACACAATAATTTCTGAGTTTTTTAAAGTAATGCGAGTTACTTTTCAGTTAAATTATTTTGCATTAAAAAATAAAATAAATACTGAATTAAAATGAACGTAGTCACGTAGAATCGCGCACTCATACGTGCGAGCCGCGGGAACAGAAGCTGGTCAGAAGCGGAGATGGCAAACCAGAGAATTACATTACTGTGATGGAAGTATTCTTATTATTTTACATTAGTCGAGGAAAAGGAGAAGGGAATAATGGTTAAGTGTAGATTATGTGTTGGGGAAAAGCGGCATATATGGAAATGGAGACAGAACTAAAGAAAACTTTTGCCGACTTGGAATATCTTTCCACCACTGCAGATCTATGGACTGCTCAGAATAAAAGTTTTCCGTGGGAGACACATGTACGATGCCATCACAGCGGAGAAAGAGAGCAAATTCACAGCTCATTTGCTCTTTGTGGGAAATAAACTGCCACGGTCACTGATAATAGCGTTCAGAATGTTTCAAGCTGATAATGAAGCAGAGAATGATGTAGACAAGGATGAGGTCCTATTTATGGAATTGCACAAAGTTTTACGAAATGACAGGGAAAGGTATGTTCTCCCTCCACATCACCGGTGTGCAGCCCACACCCTTAACCTTATACACTGGCGATTAAAATTAGAGAACAATTTATAAACAATTGAACAATTCTGAAATAATGTCATCTTCACTGCTCAACAGTTGAAGGAGTTTTTGTCGTGTCTATACCATGCTACCAGAACACCTTTTCCACAAAATAACTAAGGCATTTCCAAAAAAAACATTATTTTGCAGAAAACACACTGATCAAAATTAGAGAACACTTTCAGATACCTCCCAGTTATTGGTGTTAATCTGGTACCTGGTGCTAATTTCCTTGATTATCTGTCAACCCCTATTTAACTGGCAGCCTAACTTCCAGTTTCACTGACTCTGCAAGATGGTGGGCCTTTCTAAAGTGACTGAAAGCCTCTGGCAGCAGGTTGTCCAGATGAAGGCCAAAGGGATGACCCTATCGGCCATAGCAGGACAAGTTGGTCGTTCCAAATCTGTGATTTCAAGAATATTGAATCTTTACAACATTACAAACTTAATCAAGTCCGCCAAGAAGGCTGGTCGTCCACGGAAGACAAATACAAGAGAGGACAGGATACTGTGGAGGATCTCAATGGGCAATAGTTTCCACACTGCAGCTGGAATTGCTCACCAGTTCAGCGCTGAACAGGGTAAGGATCTGTCTCGACATACAGTGTCTCGACGTTTAAGAGCATTTGGACTGAAAGCCCACTCTGCAGTGACCAAACCTCTCATTAGTAGATAGAATCAAAAGGCTAGACTAAGCTTTGCTGAGGAGCATGTTGTGTTGACAGAGGAGAACTGGTCCAAAGTTTACTTTAGTGATGAAAGCAAGTTTAATTTATTTGGGTCCGATGGGAAACATTATGTTCGGTGACAAACTGGAGAAAGACTGAACCCAAAGTGTGTAAAGAAGTGAAAAGTGGAGGAGGAAGTGTCATGGTTTGGGGCATGTTTTCTGCAGCAGGAGTTTGGCCTCTTATAACAGCTACATGGCAGAGTGAATGCAAATGTTTATCAGAACCTTTTTCAACAACATATGGTTCCTTCCCTGCATTCATCACCCAATCAGCCCGCAGTGTTCATGCAGGACAACGCTCCATGTCACACAGCAAAACGGGTAAAGCAGTTCCTTGAAACTGAAAACATTGAAATAATGACATGGCCTGCCCTGAGTCCTGATCTCAACCCAATAGAGAACCTCTGGAAAATCCTTGGTGACAAAGTTATGGCCAAGAAACCCACTACAGTCACCGACGTGAGAGACTAGTGCTGTCCTGTGGCCGCAGATGTGCTGAAGTCATTCAGAGCAGAGGCCTGTACACTTCCTACTAATTGCTGACTGTTGTAACCTTCAGAACATTTTGTTGTAATCTTTTTCCATGCTACAGTCATTGTTGTTCTCTAATTTTGATCAGTGTGTTTTCTGCAAAATAATGGTTTTTTTTAATGCCTTAGTTATTTTGTGGAAAAGGTGTTCTGGTAGCATGGTATAGACACGACAAAAACAGCCTTGTGGTCAAAAGTTAGTAGATAATTTTATTGTTCTCTAAGAAGTTATTAAGCATTTTAAATGTTTAAGAAATGTCTTTTGCTCTAATATAACTTATTTCTCAATGGCAATTATCTATATTACACCTGATACACCCGTAAGGCGTGAAAGCGATACAAGTAACACAAAAGTAACGTAATTAGTTACTTTTTTGGGGAGTAACTCAATATTGTAATGCATTACTTTTAAAAGTAACTTTGCCCAGCACTGCTCTGGATTATTTTTTTTTCATCGTCGTGCGTTTAAAAATCACCATCGGTGAATCTTTTCTCCCGATGCCGTGCAGCTCAGAACACAGGTGAAGTGCGTTTTTTCATGCCCGGTTGTTTTCAGCGTGACGAATGATTCGCAGTTTCTGTTGACAGTCCGAGTGATCGGCAGGTCAAACGTCAGAGGAACATCATCCATATTTATGATGTGGTGCGGCCCGATTCAGTGGGACTAACTAACATTAGACCAATAAAATTGCCAAACGGGTTAAGGCGAACCAATGAAACTCTTTATATTATAAAGTAAAAGTAAAACTGTTGACCATAAAAAATTGGTTTGTTGCATTCGAGCTGAAGGAACATATATTTGGTGCTCAAAAACTGTAAAAGGCATTTCCTTTTTTCTCTCTCACAGGCACTGTACATTTCTGCAGTCTCCGATGTCAGCACTTTGCTGTTCTGTGATCCTTCTGCGCTTTTTATTTGATTTATTCCTTGCATATTTTTACATTTATTATTAAATAAAAATAATAAGAAGCCAGCCTACTGGCTGAAATGTCCATACAGCAAACGTGGTGTAAATTATCGAGTGTGTGGCCTCTAAACCTTGACATTTTAACATGACCACAGGATTCCCTCAACCTCTATTATAAACCATGCACCTCCATCTCCAAATGATTTTTTATATTTGGAAAACACAAAGCAATTAAACTATTGCACAAAAAATTTGAAAAATAAATATCACAAAAGAGTTCCCATGTGCAGGTTGTAAGAAATGTTAAAATTGGCAGGAATCTTAAAAAAATTTACTTGAAAAATGTTCATTTCTCAGACACACCCATTGAAGACTTTTAAGCATATTGGAGAGACGCGTACCCGAATCTCGAATCACTCAGTTGAGAACGCTGTGTGAACTGGGGGTTTACTTTACTGAGCAGTTTATTAGACACACCTACCTTGTTTACTGCTCGTATAGGTGTGTTGTTAGTGCACCTTGTGTACCTGCTTTTGCACTTCATGCACATTGTTGACTACAGCGGCAGGGGACAGGGGCATGATAGAAGTAGAAGAGAAGTCAGTAACTACAGACCTTATAAAGACCAACACCTACTGTATATGGTACATGGTGGTGTGTAACCCAAGGATTTCTGATCGGATTTCATTTTGAATCAAACACGCAGGTCCAGGCTGTATAAACAGTAGGGGTCACACAGGTAAGGTTGTATTCACACTCCACAGGTACATGCATATAGGCTTTATATATTGATTTAATTCTAAAAAGAATTTTCCTGTTTAAATTCAAGAATGCAAATTAGTGAAATCTTCATTAAATTCAGCTCAGTAAGATTCCAACATACATTGTTTAATTAAAAAGGACTGAACAGGTTTAAATTGAGATTGTTTTATATACTTACCTTCCATATACAATGTTATCAGGGCCGATGTACAGTAGAATAAAACAATCGGCGCAAGTTTGTCATTATTTCAGATTATAGAAGGTCAATATGTCCATCTTGAGTTGTTTAGAACTGATAGATCATGACCAAGACCAACTGATCCGGCAAATCGTACCAGTAAAATTTCCTGATGTGTGCTTTTTGTTTCGCCGTATGTTCTGCAGCCACACAGATTTTTGTTCTTTTTCAGAGGTTGACGATCTCAAGTTCGATCCGTTCGGGAACTCTGGCATTAGCGGCTCGACCGTTGGCGATTGGTCCGACAAAGATGATGCTCTGTGCGGTCAGGGCACCAAAGCCCAGGCATTTCCTGTATCCGGACTGCCCTCTTTAGCTGTGCTTCACAGGAAGGAGACATCATTTGGAAGCTCTGAGAACGTCACACACACCACTCTTGAAAAAGTCACCACGTTCCCTATCGAAGACACCGGGTTTGCTGACTTTGCGGATTTCAGTTCTGCCCCGCACGCACCTAGAGAGGAGGAAGATGATGATTTTGGTGACTTCGCCAGCACTGTTTCAGAAAAATCTGATGCAGCTGATGCAGGTCTTGAGGCCACGCATCCTGAGGTGCCGGATGACTTCACTGCTTTCCAGGCTGACAAGCCCAAGTTTGGTAAATCGGACTTCCTCAAAGCTAGTGCTCAGCCAAAAGCCAAATCCAGCGAGGAGATGATCAAGAATGAGCTTGCTACATTTGATTTGTCTGTGCAAGGTGAGTGAACTTACACTGGGGGTGTGGGGAGTGGGGTTGGGCAGTGGGGGCCCCTGGGGCAGGGGGGCTAGGGGTATTATTCAGACTGTGAAAGTGAAATAAATTTTTTTATGTGCTTGCTGAAAAAATTAAATGTATGATTATATAAGTGTAGTGTTAAAAATAAAGAAAATTGCAGAAAAAATGTAATGTATGACTAATATGATTATATAAGCATAGGACGATGGCCAACATTTGAATATAAGCTGATCTAAGGATTTTTAGTACGTTAAAATTGTCTGGTCTTGGCTGCAGAAGAAACAAAGCCTTTCCCTCTGTGCTATAACGGGCCTTATAAAGCCGGGACAGAGAAGACACACAGATACAGTCAGTGTCTTTATTGGCTATTTTAGTTAACAATAGATGGCAGTATTGTGATTATAGATCTTGCTAAGTTTGTTAGAGACGGAGGAACACAGCCAGACGAAAGCCATGAGCAAACATTAACAGCATCTTTGTTCATTTATCTGCTAAAAGTAATAAAAGTTGCTTTCGAAAAGAGTTAATGGGATGAGTGTGTCGTCTGCTGCAGTAGATTATAATGATGTAATGGTCAAACAGAGACTGTTGTGCACCACCTATATTACCCTCTGCCCATCTCTTCCCCACTGGAGCTCTGTGTTTGTGTGTTTGTGTGTTTGTGTGTTTGTGTGTTTGTGTGTGTGTGTGTCTGTCTGTCTGTCTGTCTGTCTGTCTGTCTGTCTGTCTGTCTGTCTGTCTGTCTGTCTGTCTGTCTGTCTGTCTGTCTGTCTGTCTGTCTGTGTGTGTGTGTGTGTGTGTGTGTGTGTGTTGTTTCACTGCCTGCACTGCATGTGTCTGTGTGAAATCTCTTGAATAATTTATACCTACACCACTGGCCTGCTGCTTCGCTACATAACTATCATTTATTGCAAATGAGCTATTTGTGCTCGATGTCCTCGTCCTGGATGAATTAAAGAACATTCCAGAGCAGATAGATGTAATTAAAGAACAGGATAAACACCAGAACAATAAATGAAAGGTAGAGGAAAACAACAATTAAAACGTCATTAATGAGTCAGGGTTTTTCTGTGTGTGTGTTTTCAGGGTCCCATAAGCGCAGCCACAGTCTGGGTGAGAAAGAGATCTGCTCGACACCTTCTCCTGCTCCTGAGCAGCAGTTCCGCGATCGCGCCAACACATTGAGTGAGAAAGCAGCGCTGCCAGTCATCCGGGACAAGTACAAAGACTTAACAGGAGAAGTGGAGGTCAGAGCTGCTCTTCTCTCTCTGTCTTTCTTTCCACTCATACAGATACGTTTCCGCCTGGAATACTACATTCTCTGTTCTGTACCGAAATAAGTTTGAAATTTCTCTCTCTTTCTTTTACAACTGATCTTGTTCCCTGTGACAATTTAGGAGAGTGAGCGCTATGCGTACGAATGGCAGAGGTGCTTGGAGAGCGCTCTCCAGGTAACACCGCACCTGCACCTTTTCAACACACACACACACACACACACACACACACACACGAGTACCTGAGCATCAACTTCAGTAAAAGTGTTGATACTTTACTGCAAATTTCACTCCATTACAAGTTAAATGTCACAAATTTGACTGTGTATTAGAGAATCTTAACAGTATTGAGTATTTGACTCATATTGAACGTAGGCTCAAAGATGCACTAGTCTTCAACACCAAGACACAAGACAACCAAAATCTACACAACAGCCTCCTCAACATGCCAGAATTACACAAAGATCAAACAAGTCGGTCAAAAAATGGTAAAGCAATCTTTCAAAAAGGTATCTTCAATTAACAGATAAAATTCAATATGTCACAAAGTAAAAGAATTATTAGTATTCAATGGACAAAAATATAATAATAATATAATATTTTTAAAAAATCAGCTAATGGTAACAGTCATTGTTAATTAAAATATAAATGGAGTGAAAAGTTACATTAAATCACAAATATAGTTGAGTAGAGAGTAAAAGTTGCTACTACTGAATATCTTTGATACTTAGTAAAACTAGAAAGTAGCAAAAAAAAAATGACTTAAATACAGTAATGAAGAACATTTACTCAAATACTTTACACCACTGAACCTGACAAAAACTGAGCCAGGCTTTGTAAACTTTAGACTTGTGCTGCTCTGGTTCATTTGTTTTCTTTAAACAGCATGATGTATTAGTTACAGCTACGTTTAAGGCTGGTATTAGAGACTTTGTGCTCTAATACCAGCCTGTGAACAACCTAGCAAATTTAAAGAAAAGTTATTCATTTTATTGTACACACATATACACACACACACATCTAACAAAAGTGGGTACACCCCTCACATTTCACCAACCATTTTATTATATCTTCTCAAGAGACAATACTATCGAAATGAAACGTGGATATAGTTTAGAGTAGTCAGTGTGCAGCTTGTACAGCAGTACAGATTTACTGTCCTCTGTAAATAACTCGACATACAGCTATTAATGTTAAAACAACTTTACCCTGTTTCACGAGCAAATATTTTTAAATCACTTTTACATTCATTCTTCTGGGGAAAATCAGTTCGAACGTATGAGCAAATGGACCTACGAGCAATTTTTAAGAACGAATTATGCTCATCCAACGGGGTTTTACTGTATACGATTCAGTTTATAAGTCCCTCCTCACTTCTCCCTTCTCTTTTTTTTACTCTCTCTTCTCTATACAAATAAAAATTAAAGGAAAAATTTAATTAAAAAGCTTGCCACATCTTACAACATGCTTGTGTTTGAATGATCACATATTCCTATATTCACACTTAAATCTTTGAGGGAAGAGGAGAGATGAGGGGGCACAAACTTTTTACAGTTTTTTAGTGACTTACAAAGATTATGTCCTATTATAATAAAGATATTTTATATATCTTCAACAAGAACACAGTAGGATTTTGCCAATACAATGATAATACAGCCTGCAAAGTAATGGAGAGTGTGTTAGAGAAGTGAAGAAAAGAGTGCAGGCAGGGTGGAGTGGGTGGAGAAGAGTGACAGGAGTGATTTGTGATAGAAGGGTGAAAGGGAAAGTTTATAAGACTGGGGGGAGACCTGCAATGTTGTACGGTTTAAAAACAGTGGCATAGAGTAAAAGACAGGAGGTGGAGCTGGAGGTAGCAGAGCTAAAGATGTTAAGGTTGTCGTTGGGAGTGACGACGATGGACAGGATTAGAAATGAGTTTATTAGAGGGACAGCGCATGTAGGACGTTTTGGAGAGAAGGTGAGGGAGGCGAGATTGAGATGGTTTGGACATGTGCAGAGGAGGGACATGGGGTATATCGGTAGGAGAATGCTGAGGATGGAGCCACCAGGAAGGAGAAAAAGAGGAAGACCAAAGAGGAGGTTTATGGATGTGGTGAGTGAAGACATGCAGGTAGTTGGGTTGAAAGAGGCAGATGTAGAGGACAGAGGGGTATGGAGACGGATGATCCTCTGTGGCGACTCCTAATGGGAGAAGCCGAAGAAGAAGAAGAAGAGTGATAATACAGCCAGTGTGTCAGTTGTAAATTTTAACATATAGTAAATATCTACAGTAAGCAAGTTGTTGATTTCCTGCATACCACAGTATGTTAGAGCAGGTTAAAACAAGGTCAGCTTGAATCCGATTGCAGTTTTTTTATTATTACAATCGATACTCCTACAGAACATTTTGATTCATAAATGTCTTGATTTCCTTACTTCATTCTCTTCCAGTTGACGTAATTTCATTTGTGTAGGTGAAGCCCTGCCTCTATTCAGCACTCGCTCACATTAGCAATCGTTTGACTTGATGCTCTCATCTCAACTTGACTTTAGACAAGTGATTGGTGAAAGAACTACATAAAAAATTCTTTAAACTAGTCTTCTCTTCAAAGTTTCACCGTCAGGGTTTTGTCAGCTCTGTAAACTGTGAACAGTTTGAATTCTGAGAATTGCTGAATAATCAAATTTCCTTCATATTTGTAGTATTAGAGTCGTTATTCATTCAATTCATCTAAGCTGTGATTTGAATTCTCTTGTATGGGATCATTGTCGGGAGAAAAGCCCCTCATATAGTGCCTTTAGGATTCACTTTATCAGTCTCTCCTTACGTCTACCTTTTCCCTGTGCTACTTTTTATTTATTGTATTATATTTCTTATCCCCCTGCTTCAGCTTTTGTTTTCCCTGCAGGTGATCTCCACAGCCAACAACACCCTTAATGGCATCAGCAGTTCCAGCGTGTGTACCGAGGTCATCCAATCAGCGCAAGGCATGGAGTACCTACTAGGTGAGACATGCTGGGATTAATAGCCATTATATCACCACACTAATCCCATTCTTCATTCTGATTGGGATTAATAGGTGCTGATTATTGTGCGGTTACAGGAGATCTGATAATATAGTCAGCCACAGGTCAAATGACAGGGTTATATTTATGCAGCTATTAATATATTGTATATAGTACTGTTTCTATGGTAACTCCAAATGGACTTGTGTGGAAGGCACTTACATAATTTATATTTCCAATGAGAAAAAATAGCAACACAATTAAAAATAATGAGTAAAAATAACAATATTATTAAAAATAACAACACGAGTAAAAATAACAATACAAACATTGTTGTTGTGAAATCTTTTCTAAGGAAAATAATGGTTAACTGTTTTTTGTGTGTGTGTGTGTGTTTGTGTGTGTGTGTTAAATATATACACTGGTGTGAATTCAGTAGTCCTGATTTCTTATTTTTTTGCATGTTTGTCACACTGAAATGTTTGAGATCTATTAGTTTGGAAAAGGTTATAAAGTCATTTCTAAAGCTTTGGGACTTCAGCGATCCACAGTGAGAGCCATTATTCACAAATGGCAAAAACATGGAACAGAGGAGAACCTTCCCAGGAGTGACCAGCCGACCAAAATTACCCCAAGAGCGCAGCGACGACTCATCCAAGAGGTCACAAAAGACCCCACAACAACATCCAAAGAACTGCAGGCCTCACTTGCCTCAGTTAAGGTCAGTGTTCATGACTCCACCATATGAGAGAGACTGGACAAAAATGGTCTGCTTGACAAAAACCGCTGCTGAGCAAAAAGAACATAAAGGCTCGTCTCAGTTTTGCCAGAAAACATCTTGATGATCCCCAAGACTTTTGGGAAAATAATTGTGGACTGACGAGACAAAAGTTAAACTTTTTGGAAGGTGTGTGTCTCATTATGCCTGGTGTAAAAGTAAAAACGCATTTCAGAAAAAGAACATCATACCAACAGTAAAATATGGTGGTGGTAGTGTGATGGTCTGGAGCTGTTTTGCTGCTTCAGGACCTGGAAGACTTGCTGTGATAAATGGAACCATGAATTCTGCTGTTTACCAAAAAATCCTGAAGAAGAATGTCCAGCCATCTGTTCGTGACCTCAAGCTGAAGCGAACTTGGGTTCTGCAGCAGGACAATGATCCAAAACACACCAGCAAGTCCACCTCTGAATTGCTGAAGAAAAACCAAATGAAGGCTTTGGAGTGGCCTAGTCAAAGTCCTGACCTGAGATGCTGTGAAATGACCTTAAAAAGGCAGTTCATGCTCAAAAACCTTTCAATGTGGCTGAATTACAACAATTCTGCATAAATGAGTGACCAAAATTCTTCCACAGTGCCGTAACAGACTCAGTGCAAGTTATCGCAAACGCTTTTTTATTATTTGTGTTTTAGGGAAGTTATTAGGTTTAGGGGCAAACACTTTTTCACACTGCTGTGTGTGTGTGTGTGTGTGTGTGTGTGTGTATATACCTTCTCATTCAAAGAGTTTTCTTTATTTTCATGACTATGAAAATTGTAGAGTCACACTGAAGGCATCAAAACTATGAATGAACACATGTGGAATTATATATGGAATTATATACATAACAAAAAAGTGTGAAACAACTGAAAATGTCATATTGTAGGTTCTTCAAAGTAGCCACCTTTTGCTTTGATTACTGCTTTGCACACTCTTAGCATTCTCTTGATGAGCTTCAAGAGGTAGTCACCTGAAATGGTTTTCACTTCACAGGTGTGCCCTGTCAGGTTTAATAAGTGTGATTTCTTGCCTTATAAATGGGGTTGGGACCATCAGTTGTGTTGTGCAAAAGTCAGGTGGATACACAGCTGATAGTCCTACTGAATAGACTGTTAGAATTTGTATTATGGCAAGAAAAAAGCTGCTAAGTACAGAAAAACGAGTGGTCATCATTACTTTAGAAATGAAGGTCAGTCAGTCCGAAAAATTGGGAAAACTTTGAAAGTGTCCCCAAGTGCAGTCACAAAAACCATCAAGCGCTACAAAGAAACTGGCTCACATGCGGACTGCCCCAGGAAAGGAAGACCAAGAGTCACCTCTGCTGCGGAGGATAAGTTCATCCGAGTCACCAGCCTCAGAAATCGCAGGTTGACAGCAGCTCAGATTAGAGACCAGGTCAATGGCACACAGAGTTCTAGCAGCAGACACATCTCTACAACAACTGTTAAGAGGAGACTGTGTGAATCAGGCATTCATTGTAGAATATCTGCTAGAAAACCACTGCTAAAGAAAGGCAACAAGCAGAAGAGACTTGTTTGGGCTAAAGAACACAAGGAATGGACATAAGACCAGTGGAAATCTGTGCTTTGGTCTGATGAGTCCAAATTTGAGATCTTTGGTTCCAACCACCGTGTTTGTGTGACGCAGAAAAGGTGAACGGATGGACTCTACATGCCTGGTTCCCACCGTGAAGCATGGAGGAGGAGGTGTGATGGTGTGGGGGTGCTTTGCTGGTGACACTGTTGGGATTTATTCAAAATTGAAGGCATACTGAACCAGCATGGCTACCACAGCATCTTGCAGCGGCATGCTATTCCATCCGGTTTGCGTTTAGTTGGACCATCATTTATTTTTCAACAGGACAATGACCCCAAACACACCTCCAGGCTGTGTAAGGGCTATTTGACCAAGAAGGAGAGTGATGGGGTGCTGCGCCAGATGACCTGGCCTCCACAGTCACCAGACTTGAACCCAATCGAGATGGTTTAGGGGTGAGCTGGACTGCAGAGTAAAGGCAAAAGGGCCAACAAGTGCCAAGCATCTCTGGGAACTCCTTCAAGACTGTTGGAAGACCATTTCAGGTGACTACCTCTTGAAGCTCATCAAGAGAATGCGAAGAGTGTGCAAAGCAGTAATCAAAGCAAAAGGTGGCTACTTTGAAGAAACAACAATATGACATTTTCAGTTGTTTCACACTTTTTTGTTATGTATATAATTCCATATATAATTCCACATGTGTTAATTCATAGTTTTGATGCCTTCAGTGTGAATCTACAATTTTCATAGTCATGAAAATAAAGAAAACTCTTTGAATGAGAAGGTGTGTCCAAACTTTTGGTCTGTACTGTGTATGTGTATGTATATATATATATATATATATATATATATATATATATATATATATATATATATATATATATATATATATAGGGGAGTGGTGGCTCCAGCGGTTAAGGCGCTGGATTGCCGATCGGAAGGTCTGGGGTTTAAGCCCCGGTATCGCCAAGCTGCCACTCTTGGGCCCTTAATGCTCCGGGGGTCCCTTACGAGGGAAATATCAAGGTCCGTGACGTCGGGGTGACGTGGGGCTCACCACCTGCAGGAGGGACCGTAAGGGACGGTGCTGTAGAGGATTGGGCAGCAGTCGAAGGCGGGGGCCTGCTTAAACTGCTGCCCCCACGACCCGAATTACAGATAAGCGGGAGAAAATGAATGAATATATATATATATACTACCTTATTGATAGATAATTTTATTAGAGTAACATTACACAATATATAGAACAACTTTAATGTTGATCTTTAATAAAATAATCTATTAATAAGGTAGTTAATGCTGTTATATTACAGAAAGGATAAGAGAAAGCAAACAATTATGCAAATAAACTGCTTCTCGGTGGTGTGATATCCTGCGTTCTCTTCGGGAATTTCTCACTTTTTCCTCTGGACATTCAAACTCAAAAGTGGTGAAAACCATGGATGGCTGTAAATTTAACAAACTAATCTGTGTTGATTTTTTTTAAGGCAAATACGTGTATAGATAACAAAAGTTACTGCTGATGCTGTGCACAGCCATGTAAAATTAGCATTACCTGCTAAACTTGTAGGAGTTGAAAAGACTAGAGTGCAGAGTCTACCAGAGTGTGGAATTTCAAGTTGATGGGAATTTCTTTGGGGTTTTTTGGTCAGAGGTTGGGAGTTATAACCACCAGTCAAATGGAGAAGCACTTCTTGTTGTGGTTAGTGGCGGGCCGTGCATTTGGTACCTGAGCCTTCAGTGGAGACTTACCCGACTTAATCCACTTCTTAATACCAACAATATTACGTCACATACCATCAATACTATACAAAAATACAATATAACAACGTGTGGTATTACAAAGAGAGAGGCATTTTGCATATGGAGGGTGAATACCATTTTACTAAAGCAAGAAACCCAGTTAAGACATCTCCAATCCGCTACGCTACAACCGCAATTGTGCACCTACATCATCTGGAGCAGCTCAGAATCAATATTTGTCTAATAACATGACAAAAACATAAAAATACAACCTAATCATAATTTGCACCGCTCCTCAGAGGCTGTCGGTTTGACAAAGGTGTTTTTCCATAGTTGCCACCGGCTTGCTCATTAGGGACAAACTTACACTTATAAAGAACATCTTATTCATATTTATCACAGCATTATCTGTGTAAAGCTGATTTGAGACAATGTTCATTGTTAAAAGCGCTATACAAATAAAAATGAATTGAATTGAATTAAGCCAATGGTACCACTCATTTTCACTGGTCTGGAAGTGGTGAACAAACCCTTTCCCAGGCTGAGACAAGCTAGCTAGCTTCGGGGAACCTCTCCTGACAATGTCTAACTTTTCTTCAAAATGTAGAAAAAGTTTGTCCGAGACTAAATCAATTTCTCTTCCTCTGTAGGCATAAAAAAGTCTAACTAGGATGTATTAATGTGTGCAGTGCGCTACACACGTGTTTTGCCATTCGAACTTGGCTCCAACAGTTTCCCTCTGACCAACCAATCAGAGGATGGAAAAATGCTGACGCTATTCTGGGCCAGCTAGCTGGCCTTGTGAGGCGAGTTTGAAATCTGATTGGTTAAAGAAACAGAGCTAATTCTTGAGGAGACTATAGTAAAAATGCCAGCAGTACTGACTTTGAAGGCCCTGGACAGATTAGATTGACATGGCAGCACATAGAGGCTGAAATCTGATTGGACAAAAAATCCTACATCCACATACACCTACTGGAGCAAGTGCAGCCAAGAGAAACACTACGAAATTAAGAGAATTAAACCTTTGGGAATTAATTAATAACATTTAATGGAACAAATATTAGAATTTAGGTTCTAAATGTAGGTCAGTGCTTCTGATAGTGAAATTGAAAACTGATAGTCAAAGAATTTCTGCTCAAACTGTCAGAGACCATCTAAGGGAAGCTCATCTGCATGCTCGTAGTCCTCATTGGGGTCTTGACCGGACTGCAGTTCGTTGTCATAACCACATGGAGTGGGCAAATGGTCACATTCCCAATACAGTAAAGCTGCACATTTTAGAGTGGCCTTTTATTGTGGCCAGCCTGAGGGACACCTGTGCAATAATCATGCTGTCTAATCTGCATCTTAATATGCCACTCCTGTGAGGTGGATGGATTATCTCAGCAAAGGAGAAGTGCTCACTAACACAGATTTAGACAGTTTTGTAAGCAATATTTGAAAGAAGTAGGCCTTTTGTGTATATAAAAAAAAGTCTTAGATGTTTGAGTTCAGTTTATGAAAAATGGGGCAAAAACAAGTGTTGCATTTATTATTTTGTTCAGTGTATGTGTGTGTGTGTGTGTGTGTGTGTGTGTGTGTGTGTGTGTGTGTGTTCAAATTCATAATTAGGTTTTTATTGTTGTACAATCATACAGTATGGTTGTAACTAGTTACATTTTTAATTGGAAAGGTGCAAAAGTAGAACACACTAATAGTGTTATTACAATTACAACTTGGTATTAAATTGAGTGTGTGTGTGTGTGTGTGTGTGTGTGTGTGTGTGTGTGTGTGTGTGTGTGTGTGTGTGTGTGTGTGTGTGTGTGTGTGTGTGTGTGTGTGTGTGTGTGTGTGTGTGTGTGTGTGTGTGTGTGTGTGTGTGTGTGTTAGGAGTGGTGGAGGTGTATCGTGTGGCCAGGCGAGTGGAGCTGGGCATCAAGGCCACGGCTGTGTGCTCGGAGAAACTGCAGGAGCTGCTGAAGGATATAAGCCGTGTGTGGAACAACCTCATGGGCTTCATGTCTCTGGCCAACGTTTCAGTAAGTAATTCCACCATCAGAATGAAGCACTTCATGCTCCCTGTAGCTTTTTGACACAAATCTCATTTTTCAGCCAGACACGTTTTTCTTTTTCTCTGAGTTGTCTTCAGCGAGTTCTTCTGTGCTCTGAGGTGGTGTGAGGCAGATTGCTGGTCAGTGCTGCATAAAGAAATAACAGAAAGTGGAGAGATGGGTTTGTGCTTAGGCTGAGGTCCACCTCAGGGAGAATATTGCTTTTAAAATGGCAGATGATAATATTAGAGGTGTCTGTGGAAGCGAGTGAGCTCTGGGCAAGAATGAGTGGGAGTTAGAAGAAGTATGTGAATTCTTATTTTTTTCATGCACCCGAAAAGCACCATGTCTAGTCAGAGGCTTTTTTTTTTTTTTTTTGTGGAGGTGTATTGATCAGCAGGCAGGATGAGCTGCTATAATTCCTCTGCCTACTGAGGCTTAGAAAAGTCTAACTCTTTATGGAGCATAGGCATTCATTCTGTGTATGCGTGTCTGTATGTGTGTTTCCAGCCTGATGAAAGCTCTCTGGACTTCTCCTCCTGTATCCTGAGGCCAGGCATCAAGAATGCAAAGGAGTTGGCCTGCGGAGTGTGTCTGCTCAATGTTGATTCACGCAGCAAGGTCTGTATTGCATACACATTCATACCAAGCATGATATATTCATGCATTGCTGTTCTGATTCCTGTTGGTACCTTCAACATGATGTTGGTGCAAGCAAAACAGCAACATTTTTCAACCAAACTTCACACAACTGTGATCACAAAGGTCTCAGACTGACTTCTGATTTGCATTTGGTTCTTTTGTAGAAGAAGGAGAACACATTCGGACGTCTGTTTAAAAAAGTATGACACCCTGATCTATCTAATGGTGCTTTGGGAAGTTGGTGCTTTTAGTCTGTGGTGCTAAAATGATTCCAGTCTATTGCAGTCAGATGGAAACTCTGTAACATGAAAGCTACATATTGCTGGGTGTACATTCTCTTAGCTCTGGCAGTTTATTCTCAGTACACAGTTTTTTTGAGGATCAGTCAGGCTGCTGTTTTATTATGCATGCTTCTGTAAAAAAAATCTACAGAGTCAGATGATAGAGACAAGTCATTTTGGCACCACAGTTTGGTAGCAGGTGATGTTTCCAAAAAGGAGCAGTTAGTTTAAATGGTGGTGGCACAGTGATGGTATACTCGCAGCATTGCCCTCTCACAGCTCCAGGGTCCCTGATTTAATCCTGAGCTCAACGTTCGTATATGTCGAGTTTTAAAGAATCTTCTCATATCAATGTTGGTTTCTTCCAGGTTCTCTGTTTTCTTCCTATCTCCTGAAAACTTTGCATTGGCAAATCCAAATTCCAGGTTCACGCTTAGTTTTTCTGCGATCAACTCCTGTTACACGATAAAAACCATCAGGATGAGTAAATGTAACTTTTTTAAGAACAGCTGCACAGGGAAACAGCTGATGATCATGAGCATCGTCATCAGGAACAGGCAACTAGCTGGAAGTTAAGTCTTATATAAATATTTTAATAAATTGAAAGCTAGAATATGTTTATATATATATATATATCGATCAATAAAAGTATGTAACAGCTCTTTGTAACAATAATGTACTGATTGGCAAGTTGTTATGGTGATTCCTCTGCTTCATATTAGGTTGCATCACACCATCCCATTGTTCATTACTTTCCCAAAGCATCAGTCATGTTTTATTCCTTAGTTCTTAAATGTAGTCAATAAATAACAACAGATTTGCTTCTCTATATGAATGAAAATTGGTATTAGGTTTCCATAATAGTTTAATCGTTTCACACTTTTATTGCAATGTTCATTGATCGTTTCTTTTAGAGGTAGACCAATTTACCCATACCAATAGCTTGGCTGGGTTGTTCTTGTAGTTTTTAAAATGGATACTGTATAAAAAAAAATTTTAAGTCAAAATGTTAATTATATTAATACATATTGTGAAAATTCATTCAAACTGAAACAAAAGAAAAAAAAACTGTTAAATCCAAAATGAATAAATAAAAAAAAAAAACAGCATGTGGCATCAGCGATTGCTCTCTGGAGTCTCTGGCCACTCCAGCAAAAGATACAACCCGGAAAAACTATCTGAAGGATTGTTTGCCGATAGCCAATAGTTTAATCAATCGACCAAATAAATCTCAATCAAAACTGGCGAATCTGTCAAACTCTAGTTTCTTTACTGCATGTTTAACACATTGATTTGCAAGTCTTCACATAGACTCGTGTGCAACTAATCAAATCACAATAAGAAACAATTCGCTTAATGAGCAAATTGCCTATACCTTTAGCGCTGTAGCACTCAAACACTTGGGGCTCCTTGGTTGATAAGCTTCCTCTTCATTTCGATGCTTTCTTCAGGTTTCTTTGGTTCAGATATCCATAACAATGTTTATGCTAATTCCAGGCACTTGTAAAAGACCCAGGCACAAAGTTAATGGTAACTATTTCCTTTTTTTTCCCTTAATTTGTCTGAAAGCTTTGACAGGCTGTTATCAGAAATGTTCTCCTCAGGACTGTACCATGGTCTTTACAGCTATTCACATGTAGGTCTTAACTGTTTGAGGCTGGAATCTGCTTGCAATTAACCTTTGAGCCTGTCTCTCTCCCAATCGGTTGACCTTTTCACTATCTGTGCACCTCTTACCTTGTCGTCAAGTTCCCATGCAGTATCTCTGCATGAAATTAGCCTTTTTATTTTTGGAATTGTTCATTGAACAAGGGAGTGAGTGTATCATCAAATGTTCCTTATAGCTTAAAAATCACAGCTTTTTATTCCTGTTATTGCTTTAGTATTTAATAAGAATAAAGTAATTACAAAAAATACTTTTCAAAATAGGCTAAATAATATACATTTTCATGTGTGTACAGACACACACGTACCACTTCTCATTATTTCAATTATCCAATCACTGACTCATGTGGCAGCTGCAGAAATGCATAAAAATTACAAAGTTCAAGTTCAAAATAGGTTAAAAATCTTTCAGTTGATACTTGAGGATTGAACTAAGACTTGGAAAATAGGTTGCATCCACAGCAGGGATCCGCAAACCTTTTTCTGTGAGGGCCTTTAGTGGGGTTTAATGGGGGTAAAGTCAATTTGTAACAGAAAATGACATTGGGCAGTAACTACCAGTATTATTGTGGGAGGTTTTATTATGAATGTATGCCTGCTAATGCTAGATTAGTTTATTCTTTTATTATACACCATATAGACAGATGAGCATAACTTAATATAAATATAAATCCTATTAAAAGAGCATTGTTATTTTCATAATAAAATGTTTTAATAGTCATCACCAGTGTTGTGCTCGTTACTAAAAAATAGTAACTAGTTACAGTTACTCGTTACTTCATTCAAAAAGTAACTTAGTAACTTTGTTGATTACTTACACCAAAAACTAATGCGTTACTGTTAAAAGTAACTTTTTAGTTACTTTTTTAAAGAACGTTCTTTAATGTTCCCATTAATGCCCTTTTATGCGTTATGGTTTATACAAACACAAAACTGACTTAAACACAAAGTAATTTTTAAACACTATTTTATTAAAGTCAGACCAACACAAACTGAATATATCACAAGGATTTCTGAAATAAATAACAAAACAAACTGAATAATATATTCACAATCAAAAACTAAAGTGGCTTCTGCTGTTGTGTTGAGCTCTTAAAAATGTTCCTTTCACAGCTGAAGTATGAAAACTATCAACAATGTAGAACAGAACACCGGGTTAGCTTCTAGCTTAATCGAGGCATGGAGTTTCTGGAGGTGCTGCTATCGCAGTAGATACGACCTTCGAACCAGAAAGACACAGCTTACATTTGCACTTTGAGAAACTCGTCTTGCTCTCGCCCCGACTCACCATTACTGCCGCACAGACCAGAATAAACGGAGACACGGCCACAGTGCGTCTTCTTCGTGTTTACAGTGGTTCATCCACCAATCCTACAATGCGTCTCTGCTGTAAACAGGTTAGACTGTAGTCTACACTTCAGCCCAAATTCATTTATTTTTAAAAAGTAACGGGTAACGCACCATACGGTAACAGACTTTATTTAAAAAAGTAACGTGTTACAGTATTAGTTACTGTCAGAAGTAACTGTGTTACAGTAACGCGTTACTGCCCAACACTGGTCATCACTATTGAAATCAAGACTGACTTACTTATTAGTCTAACAAATAATTAGACTACGTTCTGTCTACTACGATTTTAGTGGATTTACCAGTAATGATAGCTAGGTTGGATCGTACTTGCTGATAACCGATTAACCAACTGTTTTTAAAACTGTTAAACTAGTTATAAAAAAAATGCATCCATGTAAAATATTACTGAAGTTTATTTAAAACACAAATACTTACAATTATTATTATTAAAATTGTGCTAAGTGAAATTATAATGAATATATTAATTAATAAAATATTTATGCACCTCGCAGCCTTGCGTGTAAAAACAAACAGCAGTGATTTGCCTCTAGAGGCCGCTCTAGATGGATCGGTATAGATTTTTGCCGATAGTTTCAGCAATCAACTATCGGTGCCTCAACCTCTAATAATACTGTAACTAAGGGAAATTTCAGTTTGAATGCCAATATGTATTATCATATACTTTCAATTTTCAAAATATGTCTCTAGCACTGTTCAGGGGGATGTTCCAAATGTGAGGGCCATGTTTTGGGGACCCCTGATCTACAACTATGCAGTTAAGGTTGAACCAGTGCCCACTGTAGCCTCAGATTCCTGTTCTTGGCCCACAGGCGTGAAAGCTGCTGTCGTAGCCTATTCACCTGTGAGGTTCTACACTTGCATTTTGAGATGCTTTTACGTTCACCATGGTGGTAAACAGTGCTTGAATATTTTAAGTTTTTTCTCCTCTGACTTCTCTCATGAACAAGGCATTTGTGCCTACAGAACAGCTGCTTACTAAGTTTATTTGCCAACTATATAGTCAACTCTAGAGACTACATGAAAATCCCAGGAGATTTTAAAACCAGCTTATCTGGTATCAATACCCAGCATACAGTCAAAATCACTTTTCTAACATTTTTTTCCATTCTGTTTGATGTTAACATGTACTAAAGCTCTTCACACTTTTGAATTGCACTGTTAATTGGATAATCGCATTAATTAGCAGAGGTACAGGTGATCAGGTGTTCCTATTCCTAAACTGAGTGAGTGTATGTGTATATGTCTGTATTACAGCCTCTCCGTGTGGGAGAATGAGTCACTATACATGAGTCATGATTATTTCACCAGAAATGCAACCCCTTAAACACACACACACACACACACACACACACACACACACACACACACAGAGCAGCTTTAGCGTTCATGAAGATAGTCAATTGGCTTTTTAAATGAACTCAATTGCATGCTCATGTTTTACTTCCATATATAGTTAATGTGAGTGGGAAAAAAAAGTAAAGGTCTCCTTGGAAGGTACATGGGAGTCATGAATACACAGTCACATTGTTAAGTCCAATTAATGACGCACAATACAGGATTATATATATATATATAATAATTCCCGAACCAAACCAAAATGTGTGTGTCTCAAAAGCAGTGGTGGACGAAGTACACAAACCATGTAGTTGAGTCACAGTAGAGACAGATATTAAAGAAAAAATGCTACCTTTTAAACTTTCACTTGAGAAAAAGTACAAAAGTATTTTCCTTTAAATGTACTATCATTTATTATGGCTATAATGTTTCTATTTTCATTTTGATCAAAAGAGTCTTTTGCTTATTCAACTCAGTTTATGTGAAAAGACTCTGATGTGACTCTCAGCACACTGATCTATTAATAGAATGTTATTTATGAGCTAAACACTGATTGATATCTAATAAAATTATCATGATCCCAGAACCTTCTTTTAAACTACTTCAAATAATCATGCAAATAAGGCCACAGGTGTTGTGACAAATTATTCAGGAGATTCTTCCATCATTCCTCTCTAAATGTTCTGCTTGCTGTTGAACTGACACTAAACTGTATGTTGGTGGGAAGTAGATACACCAAGCGTCAATCAGAACAAGTTTAAAAAAGAGTGCGCGCTCAACCCTGATTGGTGACTCTGACCAGTTACATTTTTATCCGCTTATTAATAACAAGGAACGACTGATTTCACAAAATGTAGTTTTAAATGTAGTGAAGTTAAAGTAATAGTGTCCCCAAATGGAAATACTCCAGTAAAGTACAGATATGGGGAAAAAACTGTTTAAGTACAGTAACGAATTACATTTACTTTGCTACTTCCACCACTGCTCAATAGTATGTAATATATATTATTATTTCGAGTTTATTCTGACAGGTAAAGGGAATTAAGACGCCTTTTGGGAGTGAAGACATGCATTTACATCTGATCGTTTTTCCTATTTTTTCCTTTCATGTTCGTTGTTTCCATTGTCTTTTTAATGCGTCCAACCGCAGTGTGAACAGGTTACACTCCGCAGCTGCCTGCGTTGTGTCGAAGTACTCGATTCTCGGTTGAACGCTAATGAATATTATCCAGCCTAAACACTTTCTGTCTCACCTCTCTTCCCTCCTGTCTCCGACAGGCTTTTAACTCCGAGACTGATAACTTCAAACTGACATACGGCGGGCACCAGTACCATGCAAGCTGTGCTAATTTCTGGATTAACTGCGTCGAGCCCAAGCCTCCTGGCCTCATCCTCCCCGACTTGCTGTGATTCCTCTGATCCACGTCTGCTGCTGTGGAACAACTGGCGAACAACCTAAACCTTCTTTAAATGTTCTGGTTTTGCTTTTTCTTAATTTATTGTCGCTCTTTCTTTTTTCTCTCCTTGACCTAAAAAAACAAACAAACAAACAAAAAAAAACCTTCAACTTGGCCTGTTGTGGTACTCGGGGTTTGGTGAATGTGTGCTGTTGTAAAAAAACAAGAAAATCGGTTATTTATTGAGCTGCATCTTCAACTTTTCTTCGTTGTGTTTTTGGCTGTGTGTATCGGTCCGATGTTTAACTGCTGTATGAGCTCGACCCCATTGATATCCATGATAAGGGAAGTCAATTGTAGATGCACAGAAATGTGACATTTAGTTAATTGCATAATTTGAAACAACCAGAAGAATCTTTATATTGGCACACGTTCTATAGATCATGATTGTCTTACATTAAATAGAGAAAGGTGTTTTGCTTTCGCTTATCAGGGCTCATTTATTGGCCAGGAGGGGATGGAATTGTCTGAGATGTAATTATATTATTTGGGGATGTTTTATAAAACATCACAATTAGACAGGACCAATAAAAAGGGTCTTTTACAACGGGGTGATGTGTGACAGCATGTTGGATATTTCTTTTCTCTTTTGTAACATGAGATGATGCTTCAGAAGGATGTCGTCTTAAAACTCACTTGTTATTTCTTCATCTTAGACCAACTGCAGCTTATTTACATGAACTACTGAGTGTTAATAACATGGCTGTATACAGTTATAATGTCTGTTACAATGTCTATTAAATGCTGTGTATTGCTTATTTATTATTATTTTTTAAACCAATGTTTTTATATAACAGGGTATTTATTCATGTGCACTAAAATTATCTCCATAAAATAGTGACGTTAAAATGGACCAAATGTAATGGGATAAAAGAATACAGCCACTGGCAGATGTTTTCATTCTCGATGTAGCTGATCGTAATCACAGACAAGCAGCCGGTGTCCAGATGTTCGCGAATGGCTTCATTGTTATCGATCCATTTCCTGTTAATTTCTGCTCATCTAACCGTTTATGTCGATGGGTAAAGATAATGATGAAATGAGCAAACACACACCATGTTAATGTTAAATTCTCAGTTTTGACTGGTCCGGAGATGTTTTCCACGTTCTATTTACGGTCGTGTGAATTCTATTGTTTTATGTATCAGGGCATAAAAAATGATCAGATCCTTATCAGGTCTTAAAATTAGGTAATGAAACCCCAGATGAGCAACAACATATGACAAATGACTCATATATTGTCATATATTACAAAAATAATTCCAGAATGGAGCAGCCATATCTAGTGAAAAACCCAGTACACCTTTATTAGTTCCATAGGAATTTTATGGATGTTCCAGCTAATTCACCGAAATGCCAAAATGACATATCATTACTCTACAGGCCCTGGTTAGCATGTTAAATATAAATGTTTATGACAGTAACTTTAGGTAAAGACTGAACAGTTATGTTTTGTTTGCAAGGTTTGCCTCTTTTCTGTAAAAATAACATGGCAGCACTTTCTTCTCGACAATGTCCTTCGAACAAATGAGACCAAATTGGAGCAGTTTGACCATAATGCACAGTCCCACGTTTAGCAGAAACCAAACACAACATATCAGCTGTTGAGCACAGTGGTGAAGGGGTAATGGTTTGGGCTGATTTGTAGCCACAAGACTTGGGCAACTTGCAGTCATTAAGTTGACCATAAACTTCTCTGTATACGAAAGTATTCGAGTGTCCCCAATGTGTTGCCCCAAAGTTGTAAGCAAAACATTTTTTTTAGAATGATTTATGCTGTTGCTTTACAATTTCCCTTCAGGACAATGCTCCTGTGCACCAAGCAACCTATATGAAGACATGGTTTGCCAGGGATGGAGCGAAAGAACCGGAGAGCTCTGACCTCAATCGTAATCAAACACATCTGGGATGCATTGGAACACACTGCACCCAAGAGCACCTTACCTGACATCAGTGTCTGATCTTATTAATGTTCATGCCTCAAAATCCAAAAAAACACATCGTATTTGGTCATATTATTTTTGGATCCTTTAAACATTGCGAGACTGGACAGATTTTGGCTATTCAGGGAAGAATAGTTTATGTATACTATAGTGTGTGATAACTAGAACAAAATGTTTTCATAATAATAATAAATGGTAACATTTTTATCACATAAAGAATTGTTAGTGCCAGCTGTGGTTTAAAAGGGGTAGCTTGGGGTCATAACCCATGCCATGCTTTATTAAACAAAAAAATAGGAAATTGTGTCCATATTACTTTTCTTAATCTTCTTAATTTTATCAGCCTGATGTTACTCTTGAAGGAAAATATGTAGAAATTAGCCATCTGTATACGCAGGGCCAGTGCTTTCTACTGTACAGTGCATCACTTTTCCCACATTTTATGTTACAGCCTTATTACAAAAGGGATTAAATTCATACAGTTTATAAGAATGATGATAATGGCTTCGTGATCGTGTCCCGTCTGCTTATGTGATTACAATACGACTGCAAAGTTTCGAAGAAACAGCTCAACACAGGGGTGATGCATGATGTGGAACAGAGCGGCAAGGGCTCCTCACAATGGCGGCTCAACCAGCCTTTATATTCTCTGGTGTGAGGGGCATTCAAACACCACCTAGGGACTTCTTTTTTAAGGCTGAACCCATTTCTTTGAAATTAGCAGACAGGACACAGTCATTAAGTCCTAACTGGTTATGACGCCAAAATTCCTTTTTGCCCAGCAGTCACACTATCACCATTCTTATCAAAGGCTTGTTGTGCACCATTTTAACTAATGGCAAGGTTCTAAACGAGCTCGCACTGGTTCCAAACAATTACAGAAGCCCCAGTCGCCAACTCCTAGTTCAGAAATTTCCCGTTTCTATGCGCCACCCTGTATTATAATGAATCAGTTATTCTTGCATGTTTTAGGAAACTGGCTTCTGTAATTAGAACAATAACAAATACACTGTGTAGAA
This sequence comes from Silurus aristotelis, assembly GCF_946808225.1. Classification (NCBI taxonomy): domain Eukaryota; kingdom Metazoa; phylum Chordata; class Actinopteri; order Siluriformes; family Siluridae; genus Silurus; species Silurus aristotelis. Next base: position 25,273,739 of record NC_139581.1, read on the forward strand.
TGTGCAAAATAAGCAAAAGAAAAGCAGGTCCTCTTGTAAATTTGCTGGAGTGCCCCGGAAAAACGTTGATTGGCTCAAGTCTGCATGTACAAACGTATAATACCTACAAACAGGCATTGCAAAAAAACGAAACGTTTATTTTCGTAACACTTTATTAATTTTAGCATAATTATTCATATTCTCAACCTTTTTATATTATTTTATGACATGACTAGACAGTTGACTTTATGAATACTCTCCCTCATGACTTCTCCAGCCATAATCATATAAATGAGTGTGTATTAAAAAAAAAAAATGCTTAATAGGACAAACAATTAATTATTTGTAAACTAAGAAGAAAACTGCAAAAGTATCAAAAGGATTCAATGATCTGTTCAATTCAATTAGGAAATATACTAAAACACAGCTCCCAAATGTCTTTTTTGACAGCACCATTTTTTTTCTGGTTCCCACCTGTTCTTATCTGTAATGATGCTTATTTATTTATTATAAAATCGTTTAATAAAGCAGACCAGTTCATTATTATTATTATTATTATTATTATTATTATTATTATTATTATTATTATTCTTAGTAGTTTGACTGGTCATTTAAACATGTTTCCTCTAAAATCCAATAACCCAAAAACAAGTAGCCTAGAAATAATTTTAACTTGTACCTACTGTGTTAGAGGAAAGTTCTGGAATAAAAAGATATATGGCTTTAATAAACAGCCAACGTGTAATTATACACATGTAAATAATAAGGCCAATATTTAATTAGTTTGATTATGTTCATTAAATAAAACCCTGGTTTAAGTGAACCTATTCCAAAATGCTGAGGCTTTTAGTTACTTTCCCTAAACAATCCTATTCAGAAATCTACCTAAAAATGCTACCAGTAATCGAGGACAGATTGCTGCCTCAGAAAAAAAGATATCAGGACAACTGGAACATCATCATCATATTATTCAGAGCCAATTCAGATACTTTTATCACTTTCTTCCAGTGCCTTAAAAGTTGGACTTCGGCCTCCCACCTCAAGATCATCTTCCTAAACAAGAATAGCTCAATGTCTGTTACTGTGGATGTCACCTGGAATCTCAACTTGGTCTTTCTTCCTCCTCTCTCACCACTGGTGGAAAAAAAAAGACAGTGGTGTGTGTCTCAGTGTTGAACACTTAACATTGACGTTTGTCTCGGTGTTTGCAAATTGTCAGCAGCCTGGGCGATTCACGAGTTCACTGATTAGATTCCTGCTCACCTTCCATTGTTCCTGTATCGGGAAAAAGCCCCACTTCTTTCTTTACAGGCCCCAGTAAGGTGCCAGGTTCCTACGATCACGCTCGTAAACATCGGGAATGACCCCGTATGGCGTCTGAACCATCTTCACAGAGGTCTTGCCGAAGAGTTTGCGCTCGTAGTCAATAAGCTGCCGCCAGAACCCACCGTTGGGCCGAATGACAGGCCGTCGCGCCTTTACCCAGGCATGTGCCTCAGCTAGAGACACGCCGTGGTACTTCATGAGGTAGGCGAGGCAGAGCGAGGCTGAGCGACTTACGCCGGCAGCGCAGTGCACCAGCACGGCACCGTGCTTCCGCCCCACGCTGTGGATCTTGTCTGCTACGCTGTCGAAATACAGCGCTATAGGTGAGTGTGGTGCATCTGCCAGCGGGACCTTTACATACTCCACATGTGGCCAGTTGAAATTTGGCAGCTCGATGGTGGCATTTATTACGCACGTGATTCCCTTGGAAAGCAGCAGGCCACGATTGGATGCTATGGCACCGCGACTGAGGAATAGCGTGGGGGTGATTTGGGCGATGCCACCGAGCAAACTGCCCTGCTCAGCCAATAGTCTGGGCACAGCCGGACTCGGCATTGTGGAGCTGCGGTGGTGGTGATGATGATGCTGGTTGTGGAAGAAACCTTGGCTGCGGGAGCCCATTTAGGAAGCGATCTGGAACAAGCTCAGGAACTTCAAGTGTAATTGTAGGTGTTCCCTCAAAAATCCGCCATCATTTTAAGCAGTAGATCTGAAACAAACCAAGCAACATGCAAATTCGTTTAAAAGTGAAAATAAAAGCCTAGCAATTTCTAATGTGTCTTGAGCAACATATTGCTCTAAAACAGGGGTCCCCAAACTACACTTGGAACGGCCCACTGCCAGAGAATGCCAGAGTTAAAAAATGTTAATTTAAATATTTTTTTACTCATATCATATCTGTATATGATAATAAAATAAATATATGTATAAACTAATACTTTTAAACAAAAATTTCCCTTATTAACGTCGGGGCACCGATAGTCGTTTGCCGGCAAAAATCCATAGTCCGATAGTCATTACTGTTTATGACGAGAGCGGCCACTAGAAGCGAATCATTAACGCCACGTGCTGTTTGTTTTTACACACGAGATGGCGTGCTGCACGGAGAGCGCTTTATTATATTTCTAAATTAGATTTATAAATTAATATATGAATTTTTTTTTTTTTTTTCTTCACATTTTTAAGTACTGGGTTTTTTGTAATAAAGTTCAGTACTATTTTACATGGAATGTTTTTTTATCCAGTATCTATTTTAAATCGGTTAACCCAGCCATTAGGGGGGCACAAGCCAATGTACTCTTAGTGCCGGTCCCAAGCCCGGGTAAATGGGGAGGGTTGCGTTAGGAAGGGCATCCAGCGTAAAACATGTGCCAAATCAAATATGCGGATCACAAATGAGAATTTCATACCGGATCGGTCGAGGCCCGGGTTAACAACGGTTAACCACAGGTATCGTTAGCCGACAGGGTACCGGTGGAAATTGGGCTACTGTTGGCCGAAGGAGGAGAAGGAGAGGAGGAAGGCGTCTACAGAGACGGCAGGAAAAGGAGCAGTGTAGGAGAGTAGAGGTTCGGGTTGGTACTCTAAATGTTGGTACTATGACGGGTAAAGGGAGAGAGATAGCTGATATGATGGAGAGGAGAAAGGTAGATGTGTTGTGTGTTCAGGAGACCAAGTGGAAAGGGAGTAAGGCCAGGAACATTGGAGGTGGGTTTAAACTGTTTTATCATGGTGTGGATGGGAAGAGAAATGGTGTAGGGGTGATTCTGCAGGAAGCGTACAGTAAGAGTGTAGTGGAGGTGAAGAGAGTTTCTGATAGGGTGATGATCGTGAAGGTGGAAGTTGAAGGGATGATGATAAATGTCATCAGTGCCTATGCTCCACAAGTTGGCTGTGAGATGGAGGAGAAAGAAAGATTCTGGAGTGAATTAGATGAAGTGGTAGATGGTGTACCTAGGAAAGAACGATTGGTGATTGGGGCAGACTTTAATGGGCATGTAGGTGAAGGGAACAGAGGTGATGAGGAGGTGATGGGTAGGTATGGTTTTAAGGAGAGGAATGTGGAAGGGCAGATGGTGGTAGATTTTGCTAAAAGGATGGAAATGGCAGTGGTGAACACGTATTTTAAGAAGAAGGAGGATCATAGGGTGACGTATAAGAGTGGAGGAAGGTGCACACAGGTGGATTATCTTCTGTGTAGGAGATGCAACCTGAAGGAGATTGGAGACTGTAAGGTGTTGGCGGGGGACAGTGTAGCTAGACAGCATCGGATGGTGGTCTGTAGGATGGTTTTGGAGGCGAAGAAGAAGAGGAGGAAAGTAAGGTTTGAAAGAAGAATAAGATGGTGGAAACTGAAGGAGGAAGAGTGTAGTGTGAGGTTCAGGGAAGAGGTCAGACAGGGGCTTGGTGGTGGTGAAGAGGTGCCGGATGATTGGGCAACTACTGCAGGAGTGATGAGGGAGGCAGCTAGAAAAGTACTTGGTGTGACATCTGGAAATAGAAAGCAAGACAAGGAGACGTGGTGGTGGAATGAGGAAGTGCAGGAGAGCATTAGGGGAAAGAGATTGGCAAAACAGAAGTGGGATCGACAGAGTGATGAGAAAAGTAGGCAGGAGTACAAGGAGATGCGGCAGCAGGTTAAAAGGGATGTGGCGAAAGCCAAGGAAAAGGCATATGAGGAACTGTATAAGAGGTTGGACACTAAGAAAGGAGAAAAGGATTTATACCGATTGGCCAAGCAGAGGGACCGAGCTGGGAAGGATGTACTGCAAGTTAGAGCAATAAAGGATGGAGAGGGAAATGTGTTGACTAGTGAGGAGAGTGTGTTGAGAAGATGGAGGGAGTATTTTGAGCAGCTGATGAATGAGGAAAATCAGAGAGAGAGAAGGTTGGAGAATGTGGAGTTGGTGAAGCAGGATGTAGATGGGATTAGTAAGGAGGAAGTGAGAGCAGCGATTAAGAGGATGAAGAATGGAAAGTCGGTTGGACCAGATGACATACCGGTAGAAGCGTGGAGATGTTTAGGAGAGATGGCAGTGGAGTTTTTAACCAGATTGTTTAACAGGATTCTGGAAGGGGAGAGGATGCCTGAGGAATGGAGAAGGAGTGTGCTGGTACCGATCTTTAAGCATAAGGGAGATGTGCAGACCTGCAGTAACTACAGGGGAATTAAGTTGATCAGTCACACCATGAAGTTATGGGAAAGAGTAGTGGAAGCCAGGCTGAGAGAAGAGGTGACCATCTGTGAGCAACAGTATGGTTTCATGCCGAGGAAGAGCACCACAGATCCCTTATTTGCTTTGAGGATGTTGATGGAGAAGTATAGAGAAGGACAGAAGGAGCTGCATTGTGTATTTGTGGATTTAGAGAAAGCGTACGACAGGGTGCCGAGAGAGGAGTTGTGGTATTGTATGAGGAAGTCAGGTGTGTCAGAGAAGTATGTGAGGGTGGTGCAGGACATGTATGAGGACAGTGTGACGGCAGTAAAGTGTGCAGTAGGTACGACAGACTGGTTCAGGGTGAAGGTTGGACTGCATCAAGGATCGGCCCTGAGCCCTTTCCTGTTTGCAGTGGTGATGGACAGGTTGACGGACGAGGTCAGACAGGAGTCTCCCTGGACTATGATGTTTGCAGATGATATTGTGATTTGTGGTGAGAGTAGAGAGCAGGTTGAGAAGAGCCTGGAGAGGTGGAGATATGCGCTGGAGAGAAGGGGAATGAAAGTCAGTAGGAGTAAGACAGAGTACATGTGTGTGAATGAGAGGGAGGACAGTGGAGTGATGCGGTTGCAGGGAGAAGAGGTGGAGAAGGTGGAGGAGTTCAGGTACCTGGGGTCAACAGTGCAAAGTAATGGAGAGTGTGTTAGGGAAGTAAAGAAAAGAGTGCAGGCAGGGTGGAGTGGGTGGAGAAGAGTGACAGGAGTGATTTGTGATAGAAGAGTATCTGCAAGAATAAAAGGGAAAGTTTATAGGACTGTGGTGAGACCTGCGATGTTGTATGGATTAGAGACAGTGGCATTGAGTAAAAAACAGGAGGTGGAGCTGGAGGTAGCAGAGCTGAAGATGTTGAGGTGTTCGTTGGGAGTGACGAGGATGGACAAGATTAGAAATGAGTTTATTAGAGGGACAGCACATGTAGGATGTTTTGGTGACAAGGTGAGGGAGGCGAGATTGAGATGGTTTGGACATGTGCAGAGAAGGGACATGAATTATATTGGTAGAAAAATGCTGAAGATGGAGCCACCAGGTAGGAGGAAAAGAGGAAGGCCAAGGAGGAGGTTCATGGATGTGGTGAGGAAAGACATGCAGGTAGTTGGTGTAAAAGAGGCATATATAGAGGACAGGGTGGTATGGAGACGGATGATCCGCTGTGGCGACCCCTAATGGGAGCAGCCGAAAGAAGAAGATCTATTTTAAATCGGTTATCAGCAAGTACGATCCAACCTAGCTAGCGGTATCGGTAAAATTTCTAGTCGATCTCTAGATCCTAACCTAATTATTTGTTAGATTCAGCCACCAACCATATGCATAAATAAGTAAATGTTTTGATTTCAATAGTGATGTATATGAAAAAATTTTGGTTAATAATGCTTTTAATAGGCTTTATATCTCTTGTAATGTAATGCTCATTTGTGTGTGTGTGTGTATGTATATATATATATATATATATATATATATATATATATATATATATATATATATATATATATATATATATAACAAAATAATAAACCAATCTAGTACTGTAAATAAAAACATTTAAAATCTTAATAAAATCTCCACAGTAATACTGCTAGTCACTCCAGCCCATGTCATATATTGTTTCAGACCGACTCTACCCCCAACTAAAGAAAGGAAAAATTATGTGGCCCTCACAGAAAAACTTTGGGGATGCCTGATCTAAAACAAGTGAATTTTCTTTGAATGTACTTTAAACATGAAAATAAACAGCTGTTCACGGCATAATATCTAACAAACTGTTGACATGCTTCATTCTAAATAATGAAATGACTCCTTTCCACCGGCCAGAGACATTATCATTAGCATGCTTTGGTGGTGATGCAGGGTTAAGATGAACTAATTGCTACTCAATGAGGTGTGCTCAGGGTGCTGTTTACTCATGGACCAGGAGGAGGCTGATGAACAAAAGATCAGAAGGTGATCATGAAATCAGATATTACAGATTACAGCAAGGTGAGTGTTACCACAATGCAAACAAAAGAGATTTTTTTATCAACAATTCTTTAGTTTCAGCTTTACCAGGGAACCATGAAGTGAGCTTTGGATTGCAACTGATACTGACTGACTAACGAAATATTTTTGACTTAATGAAATTAAACTTTGTTACACAACTGCCCATTTTGATATAGCACACATAGAAGGAACCATACAGAGTGAAATTGTTACTAAATCACACTCAATCGGATGAAGATGGATTCCCTTTTGAAATGATAGCGAGAAATTAATAAATTTAAAATGCATACTATGAATCTATGAGTTTCTTTAAAGCTGCTTTTTGGCGAATTAAATTCCGCTGCTCAGCTTGAAACCGTGCATTTCACACCGAGGCCTTCAGTAGTGTCCTCCCTGAGTCAATTTACTGCTTACTACCGTCATTATGACGCCACAGCTATAGATGCCATTAGTATTATACAGAAATGCAGTATAACAGAGTGCTGCATCACAGACAGGTATCTCCAGTGAGAATGAATGCCATTACTAAAGCGAGAAACCCAATGTACACAATTCAGCAAGTCTCCTTTCACTGCAGCCACAGCTGACATCATCATCTCTAGCAGAAGCATTGAGATGTACCCGAACCCTCATAAAATGACCCCTGGTTTTCTCTGCATTTGTTCCATAGGTTCAATTTAAAATTAGGGCAAATTGTGTTTTTCTGCAAATTCTATAAGAATGAAAAATCAAAAAGCTCAACAACTGTTTTATATCTGCAACCAAATCAATCTCTTCTTTTCTGTCAGTCATTGTGGAATAAAAATACAACTATAAGATTCACACACATATATATATATATATATATATATATATATATATATATATATATATATATATATATATATATATATATATCTGAACTTGTGAAGTTTGCAACAGATGCATTTTGATAGCTCCGACTCCTGACCATGTAATGAAAGGATGTAAAAATACAGATGAGTTCTAAAGCCTGCGAGCGAGCCTGGAGTAAGCAAATTGCAGATTGCTTAAAAAACAGCCTCAAACAACACAGAGTATGTTGTCTATCCAGTCAGATAGGAACTCTTATACAGACAGTTGTGTGTGCTGCTTCTAGAAGGAGCGCACCCAAAAAATAAAAAATAAATAAAGAGAAAAGGCTATTGGGAATTATTGTATACATATTGGACAAAATATATTAAAACGTAAATCAGTCACTCTAAAAGCGTTTAAGTCATCACAAAAGGCCTTGCTGGCCTGGACGGTCTGCCACTGTTCTGACTATTTAATACTATTTGCAACCAGTTATGCAATAATAACTTTGCTTATAATAATCTAAACTTTGGGGGATTTTTACAGGCACTGGTTCCCTCAATCTAATATTTAACATTATTTGGGGTCCCACTGGGCATCATGTGGACTCAGTTTCTTCAAATTTTACAGAACCTCAGTGTGTTATAACACTACAATATCATCAGTGGTGGATAGTAATGTAATGTTAAGTAAAGTAAACTAAAGTAATGAAATTTGTAACTGTACCTCAAAAGCTTTTTCACGTATCCGTACTTTACTTAATTATTTCCACTTTACTACATTTCAAAGTCAGATATCTTACTTTTTTACTCAACTACATTTTGTGAAATCAGTTGTTCCTTTTTATTTATTAACAGATAAAAACTTAACTGATCAAACACACCCAGACACCAATCAGGCGTGCACTGCACTGTTTTGAACTTGTTCTGATTGACGCTTGGTGGTATCTACCTACAACCAACATACAGTTCAGCATCATTTCAACAGCAAGCAGAACATTTAGAGAGGAAAAAATGATGGAAGAAACTCCTGACTCGAACTCACCACAACACCCGTTGCCTTATTTGTTGTGATTTTTTAAGGTTTTGTGCTAATGATAATTGTAATAGATATCAATTATTCTATTAATAGATCGGTGTACTAAGAATAACAGAGTCTTAGGAACATTATAGCCATAATAAATTATAGTACTTTGGATACTTAAGTTTAAAGGCTTACATTTAAAGGCTAATATTCTTTTGCTTTTATTTAAGTAAAAGTTTAAACTGAGCACTTTTACTTTTACAGGAGTCATATTTTGCTGCGTGTATCTCTACTACATAACTCAACTACATGGTTTTTGTACTTCATCTAACAATGAATATCATAGATAATGTGTTCTGTGCAATGCAGCCCTGGAGCATGGATATGTCTTTCTTTGCATCCACCTTCTGCTTGTGGAGAATGGGGTGCTTGCAGGGAATTGCAGATCTGCCTGCATTGTAATGGGTCGTTCATGAACATTCAGTTTGAACGAGTCTATAATGTGACTCAGAGAATGAGTCGTTTCAAAGAGTGATTCATTTATTTTCTATTGGACGTGCATAAGTAAAGCATCACAAAGTATCCGTAGTTTATGTACAGGAAACAGAATTGAGTAATTCATCTCATGTGTCCTATGGTCTAGTCGTTTGTTCTTTTGTCACGTGTGACTCTCATGGTTGCTACACAATGCAATAAGATCAGGATTTTTTTGGTCCAAATCTTGACATTATTGTTACACTAATTATGGGAGTCATGTGACAAAAGAACGGACGAGAAGACACATACAAGAAGATTTTAAAGCTATCAGATTTTTCCTTTGCTGCATTAAGGGCTGAAATGATTCCTTTAGTAACCTCGAGCACTGTGTTTCCCCACGGACCATTAATACTGACACAGCATCCGCTAAACTCGGGACAGGTTAACCCAGAAGACACTGCAGAATAAAAAATGGAAGCGAGGAGCGAGAAGATTCAGGCCAAAAAAAAGACCAAGTTTTAAAAGTTTGGAAACTAAATCATAAAGAAAACACTGTACAGTGCGGTTACTGTTTTTGAAATTTAACATTGATTTTTTAATTTTTATGATTTCTAATTTATATTTGCATTTTGATGTAATATGGCAATTAAATGCACTAAATGGGTTTAGTTTTCAGAGATATTCTCGTATGCAATTTCAGCAATAAACATTTTTTTTTCAAAAAGGAAACAAATTGTTTATTGCTGAAATACTAAATATACAATAAAAATTATGACGGGTTTCATAAAATTTAATTTTAAGAAACCCGTCATATTTTCTCTTTTATATTTAGTATTGCTTTAAACAAAAAGTACCTCTTATCCAAATCCTCGATTCGAATAATCTGTAAAATACACGATTATTAAAACAATCCATAGCTGTAGCCTTACTGCATTGTCATATTTACATTATTGGAAGCTGGTGTATGTAGGCGTGTTGGGGATCTGCTTATTAAAATGTAACATTTTATTTCTTATCAAAGGAACAAAATGAACTTAATGACCCAGACAAAAAATTAGTTCATTTTAATGAACAGGATTCACTAAAATGATCTGATCTTTCCATCACTACTGCTTTTATTCTCTCCCTCTTTCTCTCTCATTTAATTAAAGCTCTCTGCAAATGTAATATATCACACTTCATCACTTCCCTGCAAGGTGTTTCAGGGTCCAGCAGGCTCCACTGCACTCTGATGAAAGCTTCTCTCAACTTGATTATCAGGCAACAAATATCAGAGCAGAAACAGTAAATATGCATTGAATCTGATGGCTGTGCAGGCAGCAACTGTGCCTTCTCCTCACACTATCATGTTTTCCATGCCGGTGTGTCAGGAGCAACATGTGGCGGCTTCAGCCATCCTCTCCCCCACAACAACTCCTCTAAGTATGTTTATTCGCAGTCAATCTGATGCCTACGTACCCCTTTAATAATCTCATCCCATCTGTTTTTCTCGGGTGCGCTGGGAATCAGCGTGTCACGCTCAATCTGCGAGTCCAGCTGCTGCGAGTGTCTTTGAACCTCTTTTGTTTTGTAAATCAGTCGATTACAAATTCTGCGAGGGTTCGACTTGCGGTAACGTCTGTCTTCTGAATCGGGCTCAGACGAACCACTCGTCATTGTCCTGTCAATCATTATTCACCACATATGTTCTGGAAGTGTTGCTATGGTGCCTGTGTGTCGAGCTGAAATCCAAGGTAGGCATGGGAACACAAACGGACAGAAACCTGATACTGTGACTCCATTGAAGTGACAAACAAATCTTACTGCTGTTTGCGTTGCAGTGGTCCGGTGACCAGACAGGTCACACATGGACAAAACAACCTTTCCCAGATTCTGCTCTAGCAGAAAAAAGCACATGCATGACCAACTATGGGGCTTTTTTCTTGGTGGGGTGGTGGAGCCTTTTTCTCATTGTCAATATAATTCAGAACCAATTTGGTATACAAATATATTAGTTCTTCTTTTTTTTTTCTTTCTAAATGTTAAAGCACGTTTCAGAATGTTTTATACGAAGGATCGAGAGTGCTTTTTTTTCTCTTTATATCATCAGTGCAGCAAAAAGTCACATTGGAGTGGATTTTATTCTGAGGTTAGTTTAAATTGGTTTCGGGTTGTCTACCTATCAACCCATGTTATCTCTACAATCCCACATCGCACTAGACCCTAGATTTGACTTATTATTGACTGATTTTCTGCCAAACAACACTCTCAGGAGGTTTCTCTCATAATATAAATATGTTTTCTTTAAAAGTCTTTAAGAGCTGGTGGTGGTGGGGTCCATATCCCTGATTTATTTCAATATATATGTACTATGGAAACGATTTGTTTTAACCTTTGTTGCATGACTTACATGGCTGGTCACATGGCAAGCTAGGGCAGGCAAGGAGACACTTCACAAATTAACACGAGTTCATAAGCGTTGCTTCAACAACATGGAATTGCATATAGGCCAAAGAAACCAGGCATGCAAAAGATTGTGTGTCCTAATTTCACCCTGTGCAGCTGCTGTCTTTTACATAGGAACACATTCGCACATGCATTTTTAGACCATTTTATTTAATCAGACAATCATTTGGCCACAGTTCAGGGCGTAGAATCATTCAGATACAGGTCATGATCTTCAGTTAATCTTTAAACTGAATCTTAATCTGTTGCTTTAATCATGGCCTAGATGTTGGTATCAGATGGGCTGGTTTAAGAGAGAAACTGTTGATCTGGGATTTTCACACACAACAATCTCTAGTTTCCACAGAATAGTGTGGGAAAAAAAAAATTGAGTGAGCGACAGTTCTGTGGGTGGAAATTGCCTTGTTGATACAATAGGTCAGAGGAGAAAAACAGATTGGTTCAAGCTGCCAGGAAGGATTATAGTAACTCAAATAATCGCTTATGGTGAGCAGAAAATCATCTCAGCATCGACAGACACTGAACTTTGTTGTGTATGAGCTACAGGATCCACTCCTGTCAGCGCAGAGCACAAAGCTGAGGCTGTCATGGACACACAAACTGGACCGTTAAGTACTGGAAAAAGATCCATGTGACTTTTCTCCCTAATCTTTATCTGTCTAGGTTAAGTTAGTCTTTGAATTGTTTATGATTCCTGGTTTTGGCTGACAGAACCTGATATGGTTTTCTGCTTGTGTAGCTTTTCCACCATGAGGTTTGCTGTGTTGTGCATTCTTGAGATGCTTTTCTGCTCACAGCAGCTGTAAAAAGTGATTGAGTTATTATAGACTTTCTGTCAGTTTAGACCAGTTTGATCATTCTCCTCTGATCTCTCTCATCAACATGAGATTGTTTGTGTGAAAATCCCAGGAGATCAGCAGTTTCTGAAATACTCTAACCAGCCCATCTGGCACCGACAAACAAGATCACACTTTTTCTCCATTTTGATGTTTGAAGTGTACTGAAGCTCTTGACCTAAAATTATTTTATCCATCGTTCTGATTAGATACCTTCTTAAATGAGTAGGTATCTGACACTCATTCCACACTCCAACAGCAGTGTGTAATGACTCCTAGTAATGACTGCACATACACAAACACATCACACATGCTATATTCCTTAAACTGTCATCAGTATCACTCCAAAAGATACGCAGGCACACATTAGCTATGAGTGTATATGGTTGTGCTTTTTGGAGAGTCCGATTCCACCTGCGCAGACACGACGGGCAACGAGAGAAAACTGTGGAGGAACCTGAGCCTAGTGTCAAAATGGCAGCCTTTCTTCCAGACCAAACATGGACAGAACAGGAAGTAGAATCGATTCAGACTATACACAGTAGTCTTTTCAACAAGTGTTTGTACCAGTTCCATGTGGCTTATGATTAATCCCAGGCTTGTTGTCATTATCTAATGGAGACATGAAGTGTCCAATGCAATCATGGACTATTTATTGCTAGGTGAATTAGGCTTGAGGAATGTGAATGCTGGGGAGATCTCCCTTCAGTCTCACACTATAGGAATGAATTCGGATCGGATTATAAATGGAAGCTCCCAGAATTGAACTCTGAGACATAACAGTACATCATAATAATAAAACAAAAAACATTATTATTAATAATAATTATAATACAAATTATTATTTCTATTTATAATCGACCAGGACTTATACTACCACAAGCTACCACGATAATCAAGCTGTAAGTACAACACCAGGGGTTGCCATAGTTACCAGAGCATTGGTGGGTTGGTAGTAGGGTAGGATGCGGTGATGCACGTAGCCACGACCTACTACACCCCCCACCCCCACCCCGCCCCCCTGTACAAATCCTAGTGTAGATCCAATAAACTTACACAAGAAAAAGCGACGCGTGTTAAAGTGTTCTGCGTTTAGACGAACATCACGTGCATCACGTGTCGAGAAAGAGCAGTATTCCAGTGTAAAAACGGGCACCGAATAAATGCTAATTTTTAGGCTTTTTTTTTTTTTTAAAAAAAGGTTAAACATTTCGTACAATTCGCAAGAGACCCACAAATAAATACATCAATAAATAACAAACACTGCACGCGACCTCACACGCCGCTCGGTTGTGTTCCAGATGCTTCCAGCGGCGCGCGCAACTCACCTGCTCAGGTTCAAGCGCCGATTATTAAAAAACCTCTGCGAGATTCCGCGTGAAGCCTGGAACCTGGGCACGAGACGCGAGCGTGTGTGTGTGTGTGTGTGTGTGAGTGCGTGAGAGAGTGTGTATGAGCCTCAGGTTGCTCTGGTCATGACCGATCCGCGTCACACACTTCATCCGGAGCGGACAGAGACGCGCTGCGTGCTGGAGAGACGCGTTTCAGTGTGACTAAAAGCGGTGAAACGTGTCCGGGTCTATACACACACACACACACACACACACACACACCGCTTCAGTAACCAGCACGGGGCGCCCTCCCCTCCTCATACTAATGCTGTTAAAGCCGAGGACACACACACACACACACACACACACACACACACACACACACTTAGTGATCCTGAGAAAGTGAGACATCTCAAATTTTTTCCACTATTATACTACTTTTTGTGCAAGTGAGGCAAAGAGTTGGATATAGTGTAAAAAACACACACACACACACACACACACAGCAAAAATACCAGGGCGACAACGTTGCCATGATCAGACACAAACAGTGCATGGAAAAGCTTGAAAGAAACAGGGTCGTTATGTGTGTGTGTAAAGACATTTAGATTTGGGCACACTCAAATAAACACTCAATACACACACACACACACACACACACACACACAGAGAGAGAAAGAGAGAGCTGTGTTTGCTGAGAAGGAAGAAATCCTGGAAACGTGAGACTGGGATCTAATCCACTATTAATCTACTTGTTTAGCTAGAGGGATGAACAGGCGGTGTAGTGTAGACAAAATGCACACACACACACACACACACACACACACACACACACACACACACACACACACACACACACTTAGTGATCCTGTAAAACTAAGACTGTCTTGAATTTTGGTCCACTATAATACTACTTCTTGTGCTAGTGGGGAAAACCACAATCCCATAAATGTAAATGTAAATGCAATGTAAATGTGTAGTCAGTAATATGTATTATGTTGTCAATAATGTGTTCAGTGGGGTTTGTTTATGAGAAATCTCTTTGATGAATGGGGAAGTGTGCGATCATAAAACACAGTCTACAGTCAATAATAATATCCATAATGCTGCATCTGATTTTATAACTAATAAGTGTTTTAGGTACAAGGTTTAAGGTTTAGAAAACAGATGCTAGCACGGTGCTAGCACACACAGTAGTAAGTGTGTCATTTTACTGATAGCCGGTGCACATCGCGGCCAGTCCTGTAATCAAGATGTCAGACAACAGTTAGTGCATGACTGGAACTTTGATGATGAAGTTTCTTGTGAATTAAGACTTCAAGCACAGTACAACGATGAGATGCTCAGCCGCAGTAAGACATTTGAATGGTGTAAATGTTTCAAACATGGTTATATGCTGTGCGTGGAACCTCTGATCCTGATTTATAACCTGTTGTGAAATTGCACGAAAGTCTTTTTGTGGAACCGTGAACACAACCATTCACAAGACTGCCCTAGGATCTAATAGCATATATTTCTATGCCGAATCTTTCCAGGCATCAGTTAAACAATGGGATACGTGCATAAATGTAGCAGGGGAGTATGTTCATGTGAAAAAAATAGATGCAGTTTTCACTCCTTGGAATCTATTTCTTGTATAATAGGACAGTGTCCATGGTGTAAAGCGCTATGCAAATAAAAAGTAACTAAACTGAATAGGTGCACTGAATAAACTATCAACTGTGTGAATAAATGAAGAAGGTTTGGGTTATTTGAACATATAAAAGAATTCTATATAGAAATGAACTTCCCTGTGAAAAAGGTAAAGAAACGTGCTTTATACTTGTCACGTGTACTTTATGTAGAGCACATCGTCAGCCATGTTACAGCACCATTGTGGTGCACTGGGGTCGCCACGGCGGATCATCCTTCTCCACCCCCCCGTCCTCTACATCTGCTTCTTTCACCCCAATCACCTGCATGTCTTCCCTCACCACATCCATAAACCCTCTCACTATACTGTACATAATGTAATAAACTATATCAAATTGCATTTTGAGCATCCAAATGTTCAGGCAATAACTGAGTGTTAATTGGGTTATAATCTGGACTGTTGAACCTCACACAGGAGTTCACACAAGTGCATTGAACTTCATGTAAAATGCTTGCTCCCATGCCAGGCTTCAGTCTTGTGTGTAGAGAGCATAAGAAGCGTATTCTTCTCAGGTATTTTATCTGGCCAGAGAAAATAAAAGCCTTTACTGTTTGGACTTTGAGGTCTTAGGAGGGAGGAGAGGAAAAAGCCTGAAAGGGTCAATGGCTCACCCAGTTTTTTTGGCTTGAGAGAGCACCCCAGGAGGCCAACAAGAAGGGTCGAATTTCCACAGTACAGCTTGAGAGGAAAGAGGAAAAGCTTTGCTTCGGACTGGAGGAAGTCTAGCTAATGCTTTGCCAAGTAAACTACTAAAATCTAGTTCTTGAAAGATCATCCTCAGTTCCAAATGTCTCATGCTACAAACACTGAAGAGCTGCTTCAAAGTGTAAAACTACCGTATCCCACCCACAATGAAGAAAATGTTTCTACTCCCAGATATTGTATTAAAAAAACACAATATACAGCAGATATTAAAAAAGTTTAGAAATGTTTTTAATTGTAGGTTTTTGAAATGTATTAAAGTAGAGGATTTAATGTCAAACAAAGGACAGAACATGGCAAAACAGTTTGTTATTTTGAGCTATCTACGATGCTTCCAATCGTGACCAGAGCTCCAGTCTAAGATGAAGAAAAGCAAACCCATAACATGATGCTGTCACAACAGTGCTTCATTCTGGTTGTGGTTTTCTCTGAGTGATAAGACATCTCATTTTTGTGCCCAACATTTCTAAGACTCATGCCCCGAAAGTTTACCTTAGTCTCATTGGACCACATAATTTGGGATAATTTAGGACAATTTGGAAGATATTTTTCCAGTGAGAAGTTGAGTTCAGGGAGTGACCAGTACTTGCAAGATATTTCTGTAGCTCCTTGTCATCTTCACGAATAAGGCTCCTTGTCCTGTTATCAATTTTCAAGTGTCCTGTTCTTTATCCTGTCTTCATGGTGCCCCATTTCCTCAGGTGTTGTTTGACAACAAGCTCCTGTACTTGCTTTGTAAGCTTTTGCAGAGCATGACACAAAATCAAGATGTTGAGAAAACCCAACAGAATCAACTGATCTTCATGTGGGGTTAAACAGAATGGCATCTCCGATGGCAAGTTTCTACTCATTATATTTGCATGAGATGGAATGAGTTTGCATGAGTTTAAATGTGATTAGTTCATTTTGTTCATAGTCATTTTGTAAATAGTTCATAGTCAATTATTAAACTTTGTGCACTCCAACGTACGTACATTTGTATATTTGTTCCCCATGAATTTGGGGTGTGTGGAAATATCAGCATACGTCAATAGGTGAATATGACGTATCACAACACTACTGAGGCCGAGGCGTGTCCTGAGAGTCACATAGAATACAGATTAACATGGCAGAGGTAGAGCTGCATCTTCCTGAAGACAGAGCAGGAAAAGAACATCTGGCTTTATTTAATCTTTTTCTTTTTTCTCACTACAAAGGCCTGTTTGAGAAAGGGCCATGCGTTAGAAGTCAGAAGACACTTAAATAAATGTATGATTTGCTGCCAGTTTGAACCATAGTAATAAAAGGAAATTATCTGTACAACTCTAAATTACATAGCGTCATATTTTTCCAACGTATTGCATTAAATCGCATTGTGTAGAACCAAATCAAAATCGGATCACACTGCATCATAATGGAGGGAATCGTATCACATCGCATCAGCGGCTGCTTCATATGTATCTTCAATGTATCGTATCATTGGCTATTCATCGAGATGTGAGATCGCATCGGCCTCAGTTACAGTACATCCCTAAAAAAAAATATAGAATAGCCTTTATTTGTCACATATACATCAGAGCACAGTAAAATTCGTTATTCGCATAGCCCAGCTTGCTTGGAAACTGGGGTCGAGCGCAGGGTTGGCCATGATACGGAGCTCTAGGGCCCAAGAGTGGCAGCTTGGCGATACCGGGGGTTGAACCCCTGACCTTCCGATCAGTAACCCAGCACCATAACCACTGAGCTACCACTCCCCATAACACATATGTGAAACATGCTGACCAATGGAAAGCTTAGAAAAAAGATGTTAAACAAGATGCAAGCCATTCACACTAAAGCTGAATGGGAAAAAAGAGAAAAGTATTACTTTTCTGGAAGCAACAATGAATGAATGACAGTTTGAATGAGGTACGGGCTGCAGGACAACAGTGGAACTTCACTGACTTTAAAATGCCAGCGACAGTGAGTCAGTGGTGCTGTAACATGCTTTTGCAGACTGGAATGAAAGTGCGATATTTTCAGCAATTCTGTCAGCACTGTCACCATCACCATCACCATCACCATCAGCCTCTTATTCCATTTAATCAACGAGAGAGTTTTCCTCTGTCAAGCTCAACTCCAAATCTTTTTATAGAATCAGAGAGAAATAGAGGAGAACTCACGACCACTAAGCTAAGAAATATGTTATCTATATCTGATGCAGAGAAGCTCGTCCATGCGTTTATGACCTCTAGAATAGACTACTGTAATGCATTACTAGGTGGATGTCCTGCATCATTAATAAACAAGCTTCAGTTAGTTCAGAATGCAGCAGCAAGAGTTCTTACTAGGTCAAGAAAACACGATCATATAACCCCAATCTTATCGTCCCTACATTGGCTTCCTATTAAGTTTCGAATAGACTACAAACTACTGCTACTCACTTATAAAGCACTAAATGGTTTGGCTCCCATGTATCTATCCAGTCTTTTAACACGCTACAATCCGTCACGCTCCCTGAGATCTCAAAACTCTGGACTTCTAGTAGTTCCTAGAATAGCAAAGTCCACTAAAGGTGGTAGAGCATTTTCACATTTAGCTCCTAAACTCTGGAAAAGTCTTCCTGACAGTGTTCGGGGTTCAGATACACTCTCCCAGTTTAAGTGTAGATTAAAAACATATCTTTTTAGCAAAGCCTACACATAACACACATCACACACATCACATCACAACCTTGTGCTCCAGAATATATGATTACATGCACATTATCAACTTGTGCTGTTAATATCATGAACAGCAGCTACGCTAATTCCTCTCCACTGCTTCTCTTTCTCTCCCCATCCCGAGGCATCCTGAGGTTTGGCCAGCTCCAGTCACGTCCCACCTCGTGAAGATTATGGACCTATGGATGATCATGGAGAAGTAGATGCCGAGTGTTTAAAGGCCCTGGCATGGAGAAGCTGATGCTGGATCTATGATGATCACAAATTGTTCTGTATTGTTGAAAGATTTATGATCAAACTCTTGATGTCACCCATATGAGGATGGGTTCCCCTTTGAGTCTGGTTCCTCTCAAGGTTTCTTCCTCATATCATCTAAGGGAGTTTTTCCTTGCCACTGTCGCCACGGCTTGCTCATCAGGGACAAACGCACACCATTCACCTTCACTGTTGTTTTCTGTAAAGCTGCTTTGAGACAATGTCTGTTGTGAAAAGCGCTATACAAATAAACTTGACTTGACTTGACTTGACTTGACCAAAGTCTATGAGAACATTTATTTTAACATACAACAGACCTGAGGCAGTAAAAGTGTCAACACATCATCAGTGCTGGTAGATTATCTAGAAAGCTTGCGTCAAGGCCGATGTCTAATTAAATGTTTGGACAGGAATGTCATGCGCTGTGCCTAATGCATGTCAGTATTCCAGTGTGAAAGCTGGAATAGAAACTGAAGTGGTGTGTCAAGGCACGCTGAAAACTCAATCCAGCGTCTCACAAACATTCCTTCATCTGCTGTTCATCTGCTGTTCACACAGACGACATACTGCTGAGATCACACAGGTCAAAGCCCTGGGATTACAAATGACGGTATATCCACTATCCTTTTATGGTGCATTGAACCTTAACATTTTTTTTATATAACCTGTTTAATCAATACACCATGGGGTGTGCTGTAATAGTAAAACTGTCAATAATGGGATAGTGTGATGTGGTCTGGCACAAAAGTTTCATAATATTGCATTAACAGCATGTCCTGAAGTGCTTTATTCCTCTTTTATGACAGTAATTTACCAATGATAGTAATTGGTATTAATAAAAAAATAATGGATCATGTTTTATCCATCTATGGTTACTTTTACTTGTTTATAATATCTGTTGAATTTCCGTTCTCTTATAAATAATATAATTTTTAAAGCCATGTTACCGAAAACCTGTGAATTTCTTTTCCTTTCATACCGACACTGGAAATTCGTTTCATAAATGTCAAATAATTTCCTTACAAAATCTTTCAACATGTCAACCAATAAAGATCTCTCGAAAAGGCAAAAAAGGAAAAAAAGAACTCTGTCTCAATGAGACTTTAAGTCAAAGTGTATGGATTAGTTGTTCCTATAGAAACAAATATGCTCATTTGTATAAATCGGTCATTTGCATTACAGCATCAGAGTTACTGTTATGGCTCTGTGGTATAACCAGGACACTTAAAATGTTCTTTTATTTATAGATATTTGAATATGGTCACTTGGATATTTTGTACTATATGCTATTTAATGGTTTTGAAATATAGCTTGGAAAGATTCTTTTCTGTATTATTCCTATCCATTGTTATAATCTAATAGAGTGTCAGGCAGTGTGGCACTTTTCTAATACCGCTATGAATAGTTTTACCACCTATTTTTGGCTGCTGATGTATCTCTCATTTCGAGAGTGGGTGGAAAAAAATCTTTCTGGTCAGAGCTGGAGATGATGCTCCGTGTCTGATCCCACGGTTGCACGTGTGTCTAGCTGAGACAGCAGTGAATACGCCTACAGCCACTGTGTGGTTTGTGTGTATGTGTGTGTGAGACCATGGGCAAGAAGGGCTTTAACACATTCATACATTATGCTACAATCCCTTTAGAACAGCTGAGAACAATTGGCATATAATAAAGAATGTTTAGAAATGTTTTAAAAAAAAACCTGTCATCATAAAATATTAAACACCAATCTGTTGCTGAATGAGGATTATGTTGTCAGGATTCAGAAAGAGGCTTCATCGGGGAGGGTGGTGCTTAGACTGAGTTAGTCACGACTCCTCAGTGCATCACAAGCAACAGGGCAATAGACAGCAATCACGCTGTGTGTGTGTGTGTGTGTGTGTGTGTGTGTGTGTGTTTGTGTGTAGCTAAAAAGCGTGGTCACCATCCCCCTGTTTAGAACCTCTCTCCACAATTGATGTTTAATAATGCCAGAAAAGCCGACCTGTAGAGACAAATTCACATATAATCACTGAATGGCCTGCAATTATGACAGAGAGAGAAAGTGTGTGTGAGAGAGGAAGAGAGAGAGAGAGAGAGAGAGAGAGAGAGAGCGAGAGAGAGAGAGAGAGAGAGAGAGAGAAAGAAATAGAAGGGTAGGCTGACTGGAAGAACACAACAAGGGGTTGGTCTTCATACTCAGGCAATGGTGGAAAATTGGCATGTGCAAGGTGAAAGATTCAATCAATGCAAACCTATTAAAAAGAAAAACTATTTAAACAAATGAAACTTGAAGCCATCTTTTTTTTTATACAAAATGTTTAATTCTTACTCTGTTTTACAGAAGTAGATGAAACATGAGATCACAAGGCTTGAAAGAGAAAATAAGGCATATGATTTTGCTTAGTGACCTCAGACTTAAAGAAAAACAGTTAATTGTTTATCTTGTTCATATGGTGACGTTTTCTCAAGGAGGATGTGTAGTTAACAGTGGGCCATCAGGGCCAGCATGGTCTTCTCTACTGGCTTAAACATCATTTTAATATGTTTTTGTCCATGAATATGTATTCAATTATTCCTTATAGTCTATTCTCTTCATTTCATAGCTTTTCTTTCAGGTGCGCTGCTGCTAGGTACAGGTACAAGTTTAGGTTAGAGTTTCTATGCAATCAGATTTCAGGGTTAAATCTATCTGCTGTACTCTGGGGGTATCCTGTAGCTTCCAATCCATGTTGCTTTAACAATCAGATTTTAAGTTGCTGACTCTGGGGCCATCTAGAAGGTGTCCAGTAACATCGACATTTTTAAGTCCTTTGATTGGATGGTCAGAGAGCTCAGTAATCAGAGCTCACAAAGTGCATCTGTAGAAAACTTCACAAGCTCAAAGATATTTCTGTGGCTTTAGTGGCTGACAGGAGAGGAAATTTATTTGGTCGCTGATATACTTAGAAGGACATTTAAAAGAAGGACTTTTAAGAAAAGCTGAGCATTGTGAGGAAAGGTCAGCCCAAACAGATTAAAAGAGTTGTTAATCTTTTTCATGAACCATTTATAACATTTATACATTAATGGACCATATTTATACTATACACACACACACACACACACAAAAACACACCATTTGCCTTAATTTCAAATCCCCAGGAAAACCATAATGTACTGAAAAAATGCAGAGAAAATGTGTGTGTGGATCATTTTATGATGCTAATATCAATGCTTTTGTTAAAAATGCTGCATGTGGGTGGTGCCGCTGTGGCTGCATTGAAAAGAGACTTGTTGAATAGTGGTAATTGGGTTTCTTGCTTTAGTAATGGTATTCATTCTCGTAAATCAATGATGAGTATTTAGAGGGGGATTGATTCAGGTACACGGCTGAAAGTCTAGGTTTGAAGTTCGCCGCCCACTTTGGTATTACATATTTATGGACGGAGTCTCCAGTGTCATTGCTTCAGAAGAAACTTTAAGGTAAAGAACTTCGTTCTTAAATAAATACGTATATAAATGTAGTTTATTTTCCTACATTTTGGCTTTGTGATATATAAATATGCTCTTCAAGTGCATGGTGTGTCCCTCAGGAATAGTGCTTTAAAGGCTGCATAAATGCTTAATGTTCAGAATGGGATTGCAGTGCCAACCTTTACATTTTTATTTATTGTACTGACCGCCAATGGGGGTGTGTGTGTTTGTAATGTTCACTTGCTGCCTAATATATCCCACCCACTAACAGGTGGAATGATGAAGAAATAGTGTTATTCACACGTCAGTTAAAATGTTATGCCTAGTTATAAGATGTTATAATCACCCTAATGAGTAAGCCAGTGCTGATGGTGACAGGAAAAAACCTCCCAGAGATAGGTATATAGTTCTAGAAGTTAAAGGTATAGGTAGATACAAATATAATGTATAACCCTTGAGAAGAACCAGATTCAAAAGCATCTGGGTGCAGACAGGAACTTTACTATCTTTACCAACTTTTGTGACAGGGGTCACACAGTCATACAGCTGATTTAATAAACCAGATGTATGTTAATGTTTGGTTGCACTGCACCGGTTTAACACATCGATAAAGGAGATAATATAGAGAAAGTAGGCTAAAATTCTACATTAATATCCCCCCAAAATGTAAATGACTCTGTGGCCTTCATCCACCTTTATGCTGAGGGCTGAGGTGTTGAAAGACTCAGCTGAGGATGACTGCATTAGCAGCACCGAATGTAAAGTCTGGGGAATCTAGACTGATTTTCTCATATGGAAGGCACATAAGTAAAAAGCTTGGCATAAAAAAAAAATAAAAATCCCAGTTGGGAGAAATCAAGTGCAGCTAAAAGGGAAGCGGCTCAGCTGTCACAGTGAATAGAAGTGGGTGAGTGAATTGAGCCGCAGAACCAGAGGAGACTGTCTATAAACAAGCTGACTGACTAACTTACACACACACACACATTTAGATTTGGGCACACTCAAATAAACACGCAATACACACACACACACACACACACACACACACACACACACACACACACAATATTGGCGGTCAATACAATAAATTCAAATGTAAATGTTGACACTGCAATCCCAGTCTGAACATTTAGCAGTTCTGCAGTCTTTACAACACTATTCCTGAAGGACACACAATGCACTTGAAGAGCATATTCATATATCACAAAGCCAAAATGCAGGAAAATAATCTATATACACCAAGCATCTGGTCAGAACTGAATACACAAAAACAGCCTGAAATCACAACTCAACTACGGTCTCTGCACTCAGCAGTCTTTTCAGGTAGAAAAAAGCCTTTGGAAGAAAGATCTCATTTCAAGCAGCTCACACAGCATGAAACAGAAGAACACGTGGGATAGCAGAGCGGAGATGAGCAGTGCTCATTAATAGGCTGATAAAATGAATGTTAGCATGTTGATGCAGATATCTGCACAGATGGGTGTGATGCAGCCTGAAGCTGCCGCTGTCCTTTTCTCTGAACCAGAACATGTTACTCAACAAGTGTGTTTGGGTTTGTGTGACAGAAAATTCCTTACAATTGTCCAGATATTACAATGTACTTTTAAAGCACTTTTTACACTCTATTTTGAAAACAGGTGTATTTATGTGGTTAAATACATCTGAACACGAAGTCACATGATTATACATTTAGCAGATAACAGTTGAAATGTAAAATGCAAGACAGACGGTGAAACATTGTATCAAAAAAACGTTTGTAGTCACAGTATCACATGAGCAGATTCTTAAAAAAGATATTATAATAAAATAAAAAAAGTGGCACAGAGTAGAAACAGAACACGTAAATGTCTTTATCAATAATCTCCAGTCCTCAGAGCCTCATGTGCAGTGTGTCACCTCTCTGCCTGCCAGAAGTGCACAGTGCGCTCGCACTCACTCCTGTTATACTTTGTTGATGTAGCCTTCTTTGATGAGGAAGTCGTATATTTTGCGTGTCTTGTTCACATCTATCTTGATGAGCGAGCGAGCCTGTGCCAGTCGGAGGCCACCCTGCCGCTGGCACTCGTTCAGAAGGGCCTGTTTGTACTCGAGGTACGCACCGGGCACGAGCCGAACAACCTGGCACAGCTAAACAGCAGGCAGAAACATAGAGAAAGACAAAAAAATATATTGTTATTCATTTAATGATGCAGCATTGGTTCAAAGTAGATGCAATCGAGTACAAACGTTTGCATACCCTAAGGGAACAAACTGAAAACAAGTATAATGACAAACAAGTCAAGTCACAATATATAGCAAAATAATCAATAGTGCATTGGTGGGATGTGACCGTTATAACAGTGGACTGACATGTTTAACTCCTCTTATACTACAGCAAAATTCCAACAGTACTTTATTTTTATTCACATATCAGCTCTTATTTAATGAGACAGAAGGTTTAAAAAAAATTCCCAACCCAAAACAATATGTACAGTAACACCTCTGTCTCGAAGAGTTTCGCAGTAGAAAGAACCGGACACGCCATAGAAAAGCGTTCCTTACCGGAAACCGCACCAGAGCCACATTTATTTTTCTTTGTAAAGTAATACATTACTGGATTATCCCAGTGCTGCTGGAACTCCTGTCAGGAACATTAGCAAACACTTTCTGACCAATCAGATTCAAGAATTTAACACTGCTGTAGTATAAGGAAATGTGTTTCATGCAAAGTAGAAATATAGTGTGTTAGATTCCATTGAGGTTCCATCACTACCTTTAGTCAAATGGATGAATAGTTAAGGAAAATAAATCAGATTCTACATATATACAACCCCAATTCCAAAAAAGTTTGGTACACCTTTTTTCATGGTAGAACATAGAAAACATATCAAATGTTTAAACTGAGTTAGGGCAATTTCTTTTTTAATAGTTGAAATGACATTAGGGTATTAGGGATAGTAAGATTCACCGATTCGCATCATATACAAGTTGTAATTTGTACCGCAATGCATCATTTTTAACATATTTGCATTAGTAAAAACCAATTTATTTATATGTAATTATTAGTAAATGTGCTATACGTTTGTTATATAGAAGGTGACCAATAATTTGTGACCAGATTTGAATGTGTAGACTGATTTCTCCTCTCTAAACTGTTTCTCGAGCGCGTTCTCTCAGCACCACTGCTGCTACGTGAATATGACGCATCACAGTACTACGGAGACCGAGGCGTGTCCTAAAGGAGTCACATACAATACAGATTAACATGGCAGGGGCAGAGCTGTAACTTCCTGGAGACTAAACAGAGAAAGAATGCATGGTTTTATTTAAACTTTTTTCTTTTCTTTGTACTGCAAAGGCCTGTTCGTGAAAAAACCATGCGTTAGGAGGCACTTCAGTAAATTTATATTTTGCTGTCTGTCTGAAGCAAAGTGACAAAAGCAAACTTTATGTACCATATTGATTTGCATAGCATCATATTTTTCCATTAATTCATATTGCACTGAATGAGACCTAACCAGTACAGTATGCCCTGTGTTTGCTTTAATAATGCCCTCTATCTTCTTTCATCTCTGTCTCCGATTTTTAATATTTGCATATGCAAACTGGATTCAAGTTTTATTGCAAGATGCAGCTCTATTTCATTCTACTACTATATATATCATTTTTAACAGCAGCACACCACATGGTTAAAAGTTTCTGCGCACTTGATCTTCAATAAATGGGCAATGAATGGGTTTACTTATGAACTTAACTGCACATTAAAGAAAGTAAGCTATACCTCTTTTTCCCGATCGTTGAGTTTTTCTGTGCCTGGCAACCCTGTCAAATTCAGAGGGGGTGCACTTCTTCTGCCTGGGAATTCCGAAGACAGCAAGTTTTTACCAGCGGCAACAAAATAATACATTTTTTTGAGAGTAGAGAGATCTCGAACAGTATACATTAGAACATTTATGATTCAACATTTATTATTATAAAAGTATTAAATGAATTTGCAGTTGAATAAAATCTTATTACTGGTCTGAAGGATGTCCAACAGCTTGGCAATTAATATGATTCGCAAATATAGCAACAAGACTGAACACAGACGTGGCCTCGCTGAGAACTGAAGATTGAGGAGAAGCAGAGAAAAGAGAGAGCGGAGTGCAAGAGAGGGAGAGAGAAAGCAGAGACAGATACGTGTGGCACATGTCTTTGCTCAGTATATTTACGGGAGAATAAATTAACGCATCTTAGCCTGTGTGTAGTGAGAGAGAGGGAGGAATTCAGGGTGTTGAGTGTGTAGCAGCTCACCTGAGGTAGTGATGGTAGTGATGATGGGAGTAATGCCAGCATCACTGTGAAAGAAAAACACGAGTCAATAGCGCACATGAACACACACACACACACACACACACACACACACACACACACACACACACCTGGCTGAGAGCCACTTCTCACACACTAAATCACTGTATAATTTCGTGCTTTGTGCAGAATGATTCAGTTGGGATTGGACAGCCACATATGCACTCTGAGTTCCAACTCATCTTTTTCCACAAGCCAAATACAAGCTGTGCGACGCAAAGGATATCAAGTGCAGAATCTCTGCAGCATTAAAAGAGTGTTATAGTACAGCGAATAATGATTTATCGGACTGAGTCTGTGGTGCGTTATGGGATGCACTGAAAACACTGACCTGACTTTCATTATGTGGATCACAATATTAGCGTTGATTTACTTTAAAACCCTGAAGAACAGCCAATAGGGAAACTCGCACAACACACAAGGTCTCGTGAAAATCTAAAGTATGAATAGTTCTTTCAAGTCCGAGGCCACTATTTATTACAGTATGTCTTTAGATATGTGAATGGACATTCGGTGCCACCAGATGAGTACAGGTTCCCTTTTCGGTCTGGTTCCTCTCAAGGTTTCTCCCTCATACCATCTCAGGGAGGTTTCTCCTTGCCACTGTCTTCACTGTTACTGTCACTCGTTAAGGATAAATTTATAAGCACTAACAGATGCATTTACATTTTTATTTTATAACATACTTATCCCTGTAAAGCTGCTTTGGGACAATGTCCATTGTTAAGAGTGCTAAACAAATCAAATTCAATTGAATTAAACATGTATCCTAGTGGAGAAAAGTAGAAGAGAGATAGACAGAAATGGAAACGGTGCAGATCTTACATGGCAGCCTGTTTGTGGAGCCACTGCTGGCAGGCGCGACTGTCATGAATGTACTGAAGAACCTCACACAGCATGTTCCTCTTATTCCGCTCATCCTCACGTGCTTGCTTCACCTGCTCATACACCTTCGCACCTGAATCACAGAACACATATCAAAAGAACATGTGCAAAGATCAAATCTCACTTCAAATCAAATCAATCTTGAGTTTGATCTGTAATTAAAGATAACCATTTAAAATAAATACTTTTTGCAGGTTAATCTCTAAATACTGCATCTGTCTTTAAAGTACAATAAGAGGAAAACAAACGAAACAAAGAAGTTAGTTAAAATGAATACAATGCAAGTCTACTTGTGGTTGTTAAACAGTTACCCAAAACAGATTCTCGTGAAAGGATTTTTATAAATTATTTAGTAAAACGTTTATCATACACACGTTTGTGTCTATGTGGACGTGTCTATCTTTATGAGACATCTGGAAAGAGCTCAAAAGAGTAAAAAAAAAATCAAAAGTTTAGAAATACATAGCATTTTATGGTTTTTAAATAACATGCATGTTCTTTAGGTTTATGTGCAACACGCTAGCTAAAAGGCAAAAGAACACAAGGATTGAACAGTGAATGACTGGAGAAAGTTCTATGGACTGATGAGTTCAAATGTTTGGCTCAAACAAAGAAACTAATGTAAGAAGTAGAACTGGAGAGATGATATTCTGTCTGCCCCGAAGCCACAGTCAAGCGTGGAGGTGGAAACTAATTGTGTTGGGGTTGTTTTGTAGCAGGGAAAGTTGGAGACTCATTCCTGGTAAAATGGAAAACTGAACCAACATGGCTACCATTCCATAATTCAATACCATGCAAATCCATCTAAACTGTGGCTCATTGGAATAGATTTCACTAGACAAGAGAATGGCCCGAGCATACATCCAAACTTTGTAAGCTTTATTTAAAGAACAAACACAAGGCTGGAGTGTTATCTATAATAGAATGAATGCCCGGTCACTAGACTGAAATCCTATTAAACTGCTCTGGGCTGAACTGGATCACAAAGTAATATCCAACTTGTGAAAAACACCTTCGGCAAGTTTTACAAGAGGAAAATGCATGTGCCTCTCAAAAATGAAAAACTAGGTGTTTCCAAACTTTTAACAGTATATGAACACTGTTTAAACAAAAGCATTGGGACTTTTCCAGAGATACATGATTCTTCTGCAAACAGGTACCACAAAGTTGGAGGCAGGCAATTGTATAATACGTTTTCCTTTCACTTGTACTTGAACCCAAACCTGTTCCAGCATAACAATGCCCCTGTGCACAATGCAGTCTCCATGAAGATATGGTTTACATCGGTCAGAGAGAAAGATCTTGCGCAGCCTGCTATAGATCTTTGACCTCAAAACTTGAACACATTTGGGATGAATTGGAATGCTGACTGCACCCCAGACTTCCTCTACACCTGACTTTAATACCACCCTTATGGCTGAATTAGCACAAAAATCCAAAATCAACCATTTTCTCTGCCATGTGACTTTCACTGCGCAATGTACGCACTTGAAGCCGAAAAGAACAAAAGTGCATCTGAGTGAGCAAAAATGGGTTCAAGTCATATATCAGTATCATAAATCTGCACTACATCCCTTACTGCTGGATTGGATTAATGCTCGCTGAGGAAAAGAGAACAGGAGTAGTATGGCATTTTGATGGCGTCAGTGCAGCAGGTTGTGTGTTTCAGTGAGTAATGTCATGAGAGAACTTAATCTCACCACAGAAAGACTGGATTCCTTCTCTTCTGTACTCCTGCAGCCTGCGAATCTCCCTCCTCAGTTCAAACTCCACTGAGAGACAGGGATTTAAAAAACAAAACAAAAACATCAAAATGTTCAGTTTCTGAGTTTCAGGAACTGAATTATTTGTGTAAATGCATGTACAAATTATTTTATAATGAATTATTTTGCATCCAGGTTCAAAAATTTTTTTTTGATAGTACCTTTTTTCCACCTGCCACTCGGCTATTACATGTCACGTAAACCAGGCAACTGACATTCTGAAAAATCATTGCCTTTGTCATACACTGCGTGGCACGACACTATCCGGTATGTCAAAATAGATCCCAAACGTCTTAAGGCCAAGATACCATCCTCTTTACACTTTTCCACCTGTATGCTGCAATGCATTGTAATCCTACTATCCAGAAGAAAAGCTCTCTTTCTAAATCATTAAAACCTTTTAGGGTTTCCTGTTCATGTTGTGATGCAGTATTTCCATCCCGCTCTCGACTCCTGATCCTTATTAGGTATCTATAACTGCATCTGGATTTCTGCAAAGCTGATTTGTGACATTAGAATTGCGCTAGAAATGGATTGTATTGAAATTAACACACAAGCAGCAGTATTTAATTTGAGATGCAGCCTAATATAGAGCATATGAACAACAAAAAAATAACTATAGCGTACAAAGGAAAGCCAAAGATGTTCTATTTAGCCTCACTTGCAGTTCCTTCATGGTCAACACTGTTGTGTGTTACATTAACAGTAGGGTCACATGGTAAATCTCATCACATGACAAAACACTCAGGTAACTGAGAAAGGTATACATAGTATACATAGTATACATCGCAACATGTTGCAACAGAAATAAAATGTAAGGCCAAAAATGTGCAGTACTCACATGCATGGCTTTCAATGAACTTATCGTGCTCTAGTGGCCCCACGACCCTGGCGAAGCGCCTCATGGCATCATACAGGTCCTGTACCACCTTAGGGTAACGCCTCTCCAGTACTGTCAAGACACACAAACAATAATATTCAACTCATCATTTAACAGATAATTAATGCGTCAAGTTTCACCTTAATAAACGTATCCAAAAGAACGTTAAAAATCTATTTTTTTAATAATAATAATAATAATAATAAAATAAGCACTGAGGGACCCGCAAGATTTACCCAAAACTGAGGTATATTCCAAACCTTGAGGGGACGTTTGGTCAGTTATATAACTTTACACACAGACATAAGCATTATGTCACTTAATTTTTTTTTTCCCTGATGTTTACTAATGTCTCACTCTACTGTTTTACTGATTGGTCCTTATCAAAACATTAAATTCTTGAGAGTCTGCTTCTTCTAGATTTGCACAACATTTTTTTACAAAGCCTTGGCCACTGTATGCTTCACTCTGTGCAAACATACACATGCACAATCTCAGCCAGTCTCCATGACAACTGGCCTGCAGCTCCACGGTAACTGTTGGCAGTCTTTTGTCTTGAAAGAGAAGGAGATAAGGAATGTGGCACGGGGCTGATAAACAAACAGAAAAGCCAACCTTGATAGCGAACAGGGTTTTGAGCAAAAACAGAAAGGGGGTGGGGGGGGGGGGGGGTGACAGCTGGAGAAGATAAAAAAAATTTGAGGAGCAACAAGCGCTGTGACAGGAGAGGTGGTTTCAATTTAGTGAGAGCACTGGCTCTAACCTCGCTGAGAGGTCAAATCAATAGGAGCTTGTGAAGCTGTGTCTCTTTTATCATTAGAGACAGGGTGTTCATTTCATGCTGGACTATTCATAGCAGAGCAATAACAGGCATTCAATGCTGCTCTGGCTCTGGTCCAACATGACTATTCAGAGCCTTTGTCAAAATGGTACACCTAGAGCTTATATTAAGGTAAATGGGGGCAGTTCACTAGGTGTGGCTGCTGCTTTGCTTTGGTTAGAATCTTCTACCAGTCATGTACCAACTCCATGTATTATTAATACTTTACAAATTCAAATGGCCTGAATGACCTGCAGCTTTCTGGGGAAAAAAAAAAAGACATACAGTCTCTAAAATCACAATGGTGATTTTGGTTCATTTGGTTTGTATTTGAAAAAGCCCTTACTCTGAAACTTGCGCAAGTTTATGAGTCCATGGTCCCGAATGATCCTGAAAGAGAAAAAAAATAAATTTTTAACCATTAACATACTGTGCAGAATTTATAGACCAAAAAATGAGCTGAAGACAGACGTTAGATTTTACTTATTACTCATTCATTTTGATGCAAAGCTCTAGCTACTTAATGTTAAATTCAGCTTGAACATACACTAAGGAATGGTCCAGTCTGTTTTATAGAGCGCTTTGGTTTGAGCTGATGATCGAGGTTCTATTCCTGTGACCAGCATTACATTAAACTCGGAAATGTGATCTTAGATGAGCCCTCCTACTGCGAGTGTCAGGTTTAGGATTTCTTGTCGAGACCAGCATTATCATAAACCTAATTCGGTCTGGTTCTCAGAAACATGATCCTCTCGACAATGGTTTCGAAGGTTCAGCAGGAGGGTCAGAGAACAGTAGTGGCTTTAGCTTACTCGACTCAAAACTCGACCCTTCATGCAACTATCACTATACAAAGTCTACTTTGTTTTAAGATGAGATTCTTGTTCAAATGATATCCCTGTGTAGCCATGCATGATATTTCCAAATTAGCTTAATTTGTCTTAACCTGGAATTACAATAAAATTGTAAACAATTTTTGCTTTCTTTCTTCACATAAAAAAATGTCCAAAAGTGTGATCATCACAGCAATGGGTTTTAAAACTTTTGTCTTGAAATTGTAAACGATTATATTGGATGTCTTTGTATTTCAAGAGAACTAAATGACTAAGCCCAAACATCTTTCATCATTACAATGTCCTGATGCAAAAAGCATGACAAGAATTACAGATGCACTGAAGATCCACTTCAGAGTGCAGGTCACAGAGCTGAGCAATGCACCTCATTTACTGCTCTGAATGTAACTGAACAGATAATCACCAAGTCTTGTGCTGAATTTGGTGCGCTGGGAGAAAACACAGGACCTGAATCTGAGCTGTTTTCAGGGCAGAATCCAAGCAGAGTTTAAACTTACTTTTTCCTTCGCTGTCTTTCTTTTAATCTTGAATGGTATATGTCCACAACTGCAATTTTAAGAGCTAGAAGAGTAAAATAGTATGCATTATTGTTTGTTTGAACAACGATCAGAAATAAGGACATTTAGTGATGACAGTCAGTTTGAAATGTGTAAAAATCTTGAAAGCATAGTAGATAAAACTGACCAAACCAAGTACTTTTAAATGCTCAGTGCTCCATCATGTTGGATGTGAAACAAAAAAATGTTGCATTAAATTTCAATGGATTTGCATTACCCATAGTTCAGCATATTAAATGTACCAATTTTGCAGAGGCTTTGTTTGCAATTACAGAGGTCAAACGTTTCCTGTAGTTTTTCACCAGGTTTGCACACACTGCAGGAGGGATTTTGGCCCACTCCTCCACACAGATCTTCTCTAGATCAGTCAGGTTTCTGGCCTGTCACTGAGAAACACGGAGTTTGAGCTCCCTCCAAATATTCTCTATTGGGTTTAGGCCTGGAGACTGGCTAGGCCTCGCCAGAACCTTGATATGCTTCTTACAGAGCCACTCCTTGGTTATCCTGGCTGTGTGCTTCAGGTCATTGTCATGTTGGAAGACCCAGCCTCGACCCATCTTCAATGCTCTAACTGAGGGAAGGAGGTTGTTCCCCAAAATCTCGCAATACATGGCCCCGGTCATCCTCTCCTTAATACAGTGCAGTCGCACTGTCCCATGTGCAGAAAAACACCCCCAAAGAATGATGCTACCACCTCCATGCTTCACAGTAGGGATGGTGTTCTTGGGATGGTACTCATCATTCCTCTTCCTCCAAACACGTTTAGTGGAATTATGACCCAAAAGTACTATT
Source organism: Silurus aristotelis (assembly GCF_946808225.1). NCBI lineage: Eukaryota > Metazoa > Chordata > Actinopteri > Siluriformes > Siluridae > Silurus > Silurus aristotelis. Next base: position 25,306,807 of record NC_139581.1, read on the forward strand.
TTGGTCTCATCTGACCACATGACTTTCTCCCATGACTCCTCTGGATCATCCAAATGGTCATTGGCAAACTTAAGACATGCCTGGACATGTGCTGGTTTAAGCAGGGGAACCTTCCGTGCCATGCATGATTTCAAACTATGACGTCTTAGTGTATTACCAACAGTAACCTTGGAAACGGTGGTCCCAGCTCTTTTCAGGTCATTGACCAGCTCCTCTAGTGTAGTTCTGGGCTGATTTCTCACCTTCCTTAGGATCATTGAGACCCCACGAGGTGAGATCTTGCATGGAGCCCCAGTCCGAGGGAGATTGACGGTCATGTTTAGCTTCTTCCATTTTCTAATGATTGCTCCAACAGTGGACCTTTTTTCACCAAGCTGCTTGGCAATTTCCCCGTAGCCCTTTCCAGCCTTGTGAAGGTGTACAATTTTGTCTCTAGTGTCTTTGGACAGCTCTTTGGTCTTGGCCATGTTAGTAGTTGGTTTCTTACTGATTGTATGGTGTGCGAGTAGGTGCATAAATAAGCTTCAGTTAGTTCAGAATGCAGCAGCAAGAGTCCTCACTAGATCTAGGAAATATGACCACATCACCCCTGTATTAATCAGTCTACACTGGCTCCCAATCAAATCTCGCATTGATTATAAAATTCTACTACTGACATATAAAGCACTTAATGGTCTCGCACCACCGTATCTGAGTGAACTTCTGTACCAGTATGATCCTCCACGCCTACTTAGATCAAAAGGTGCAGGCTATCTGTTGGTTCCTCCAATAATGAAGATTACAGCAGGGGGCAGATCTTTCTCTTATAAAGCCCCACAGTTATGGAACAGCCTTCCAACCGGTGTTCGGGGCTCAGACACAGTCTCAGTGTTCAAGTCGAGGTTGAAAACATATTTATTCAGTCAAGCCTTTAATCAGTAGATTTTTTCTCAGGTAAAGGCTCAGATCTGGAGGGAACATTGATATAGAGTGTTTGGTGAACTGGTATATTTGTATGTTGTCGTCGTCCCCTCACATTCACGTGTTCACTCAGGTTTGTTGATGGTGGTGTGGTGGGCCGTCTCTTATCCCAGAGATCCCTCATGTCTGTGTTGCCTTCTGGTTCTCTTTTTTAGTTATGCTGCCATAGCGAGTCTTGCCGGAGTCCAAACTGCACAGTGACTTTAACTCTCATGCAACAATAGGTACACTTAATAATCCATATCCTTCTCTTCCTGTCACCTTCTTCTCTCTCTCTTTCTCTCTCTCTCTCTCCCGGTCGAGTTAAACATGCTCCTGAGGCTCCAGTGACCACTGTTCCTGCCCCTCTCCCCCCCGTGGATCTTCCCACTTCATCCAGGCCTGCCTGGATTGGACTGTAGTTGATGTCAACAGTCTCCTACACTGACTCAGAAATACACTTCGCTTTTGATCATCATCACTGCACCCCGCAACATTGTATACCCGCCACAAATGGACATTCGAGATGAGGATGGGTTCCCTCTTGAGTCTGGTTCCTCTCAAGGTTTCTTCCTTATGCCATCTCGGGGAGTTTTTCCTTGCCACAGTCGCCAGTCGCCACTGGCTTGCTCATCAGGGACAAACTTACTCATAAAGAACATATTCATTTTTAATCAACGCATTATCTGTGTAAAGCTGCTTTGAGACAATGTTCATTGTTAAAAGCGCTATACAAATAAAAATGAATTGAGAAAAAAAAATTGACAGGTGTCTTAATGCAGCTAACGACCTCAAACAGGTGCATCTAATTTAGGATAATAAATGTAGTGGAGGTGAACATTTTAAAGGCAGACTAACAGGTCTTTGAGGGTCAGAATTCTAGCTGATAGACAGGTGTTCAAATACTTATTTGCAGCTGTATCATACAAATAAATAGTTTAAAAATCATAAATTGTGATTTCTGGATTTTTATTTTTTTTTTAGATTATGTCTCTCACAGTGGACATGCACCTACGATGACAATTTCAGACCCCTCCATGATTTCTAAGTGGGAGAACTTGCAAAATAGCAGGGTGTTCAAATACTCATTTCCTCACTTTATATAAGAAGGACTCCATGAATCGAGTTGTGTTCTTACCGTGAAGAATATCAGAGTCGTCATCAACAAAATCAATATCCTTCAAATCCCACTCTGCATAATTATCAAATTCCTAACAAACAAACAAAAAAAGCAAGAAACTGCATTAGTCACACATTCGTTCGCAAAAATATATTTCAACCTTCTTTTCTTTCCCAATAAATATGAGACATACTGTAAATCTATGGTGTGAATTACTATAAGTAACCTACAGCATGGTCATTTAAACTGTACAGATTGTATTGGCATTATGATACACAAACATTACAAAGGATATAAATTGCATTTGTTTGTTTTCATAAAAAAAATTAAAAAGTCTGGAATTATGGCTGGTTTTGTATTTAATTTCCAACAAAGATGGACAACCAAATGTAAAAAAATGTATTCATTAATTAGAAAAAAAAGTCATCTATTCATACTCAATCTCACAAACCCATGGACTTCTGTAAACAAACAATAACCTTGGGTAACCTTGGGATTTGAATATGCAGTAAACCAACTTTATTTGAATTCTACAATGTTTAGGACAGTATTTAAACACCAGGTGCTATTAATAAAATGCACAAAATGAGTTAATCATCAAGAAGTTTCACAATCTCCATAAAATGAGAATGTTTTGCAGGTTGGTGCTCGGGAGAACTCAGGTGTGTGTCGACAATACGATAATTAAAAAAGACATCAGTCTTAACCTCGGAGATGCCAACCTTGCTGCTTATCAATCTAGGACATGTTATAAGGCCATCCCCAAGCAATTTACAATACTACAGTAAAAAGGATTGTTTACAAACTGAGCGACCTTCAAGACAATTGGCAATCATCTCAGGAGTGGATGTGCAGGAAATTTGGTCTGAGGTCAATCCGATATGAAAAAATACCCCAAGAGCTACATGATCTGACCTGCAGGCCAGACGAAATGTTTAGATCAGATGTAGTACGACATTAAAAGTTTATTTTAATTTAAATTCAAGATCAAGTGAGATTTATTGTCATTCCACCATTCCAACGATGCCTAACAGGACCACGGTGCTATGCATATAAACATTTATAAACAATCATGGGCATATAGACATAAATATAAAGAGCTATATATTCATATAACCCTATATGATACTATGTATATCTGTCCAACTGGTATTTTCGGTGGCACCATTTTTAAATCACATCAAAACAAAATGACTAGCATATGGTTTTTAAGTCTTGCTAAAACAGAACAGTTAAGATATTAATAAAAGCTAAAAATAGATGATAAAGTGGAATTACCCGACCCCTTAAATCAGACCTTGAAGCGACAACTTATCACTTAGAACTACCCAAAGAACTACCCGTTTACCCAAAGACATATCATTATCTGGTTGAGACCGAGCACATCTACACAAGAGAAACTACAAAAAGAAGCCACATTTATCTTAGTCTGAATGACCACAAACACTTATTTAGAGGGAAAGTTGGAAACATTTGGTTTCATTGTGGACGTTTATCTTGTGTTTGACGAGGCTGGAAAAAGTCAAACTGAAAGTCAACGTTTTACTGAATTTTATTAAAATAATTGTTGTGTTCCATCATAAAATATTCCATACATAATTATGTGAAGTAGCCATGTTGCTGTGATCCTTGTTGTGGTGGAACAGTGTGTGAGAGGGTTTGAATTCTTCATCTGTGACACTTTAGACCCTTTGTGTGGTCACAAATAAACAAGAAGGTACATGCAATACAATGCTGGCTAATGTTTTGTTTTTCTGTTTTATTTTTTAAATCTAATTCATATAAAATTTATCACGTGTTGTTGGTTTTAGATAAATGTAGATATCCTCTCTTCACTGCTGAAATCCAATCGTCACGTTATGTTAAATTTTTCAGAAAATCTACACACTTTAATTTCAGACAAGTTAGTTCCTGGCCTGAAAGAGCATGCGACCGCCGAACATAATGGTCCGAGTTTTATGTGCGCAGTAACTAAGTGGAAACGTCCAATGACCGAAGGTGTCACTTCCTTTCCTGAATAAATGGCCGTTGAAATGGTCTATAGACTACCTAATCAACCTATTAAATAAAGTAATCTAATTATACATATACCTTCATAGCAGCATAATCAGAAAAAACTGGCTTCCATAAACCCCATCTCTCCAAAAATTATACAGAACATGAACAAACAAAAACAATACCCTTTGAACTGATCAATGTGGGAATGTTCGGTCATCATGCACAGTATCTTGTTTGGAAAAAAAACCACAAACACATTATACCAATTGTCAAGCATGGTTATAGAGGGGTGTATATAAACATATGAATGGCTGAAGAGGAAAGAGACTTGAATGCTGGAAAGTCACAGTCCTGATGTGAGGAAAAGAAGGCCATTATACATGAATGAACTGAAACAATGTTGTAAGGGAGAGTGGGCTAAAATTTCTATAAAATAATGTAAGAGACTAATAAACTTCTACAGATTTTTTTTTATGTTGCTAAAGGAAGTTCTAAATGTATTTAGTTTCCCATAAATTTAATTATATCACACTTATTTTTCCCCCATTTGTTGTTTGATTGGCGTTTACGTAAACCGTTTTTCCCTGAGGTTATGTGTTTGTTTACAGAACTGAACAAGTAATACTTTTCTTTTCCCATGTTTCTACCTTCGGAAAAGAAAACCAAAACAAAACATTGTAGTATGTGGAAAACACACGGCACTGACCTCCATGAAATCTGCACGAGCTGGCATGTAACCAGCCATGTCTCTGGAAAGCTGAGAGTCAAATGAAGGTCTAGGAGGATCATCAGTGGCTAAAGAAAATAATTTGTTTAGAATAATAAACACATCCATTCATGTTACTGACCTGTTGCCAATTAACATAATTAGATGCAAATCAGTCCTCCAGCTGTTTTCTTTTAAGTAACACTTACCCTATTTTTTTCTTAAAATTTTACATTTCCTCAGTTTACATATTTTTAATGTTTTCTATGTTGTATTTAAATAAAACATGAGATTTGCAAATCATTTCATTCTGCTTGTATTTACATTTTACCCAGCCTCTAATCTTTCTTAGAAATGAGGTTGTATACCAATATAAAAACATTTTCTTAGTTGACACTGCATCGGGTCACTTACGTTTAAATGGGATGGCAGTATCGAGCATGCGAGCCTCCTCCACCTGCCTCAGACTGAGCAGAGTCGAAGAGAAAAGCGGGTTGTTGATAAAGTTCTTCATGTAGTGTCCTTCACATTCCTCCTTGGTCTTGGTGCGCATTTGGTAAGCCACATCCTGCCTATTTATACAACAGAATTAAAAATGTAAGTTTGAGATCTCAGAAGCCTGGAAGCATTAAACTTTAGCATTCAACAGTACAACTAGTGCAGGCAAATAATATTTAGTTTATATATATATATATATATATATATATATATATATATATATATATATATATATATATATATATATATATATATATATAAATGTGATAAGCCAGGGCTTTCAGATTTCATGTGAACATTAAAAAAGTATTAGATGGTTTGATGAATAAACAGACTTTTCCCATCCAACTATTTAAAAACACTCACACACAAGGTTTAATTAACCAATTTTATTTTGTTACAGTCTTTGCATATATCAATACACATTAGGGGTGTGTGTGTGTGTGTGTGTGTGTGTGTGTGTGTGTGTGTGTGTTTGTGTGTGTGTGTGTGTGTATATTTATGTAAGGGTGGCCGAAGCAGTTATTAGGTTTAGGGGGCAAACACTTTTTCACACAGTGCCATGTAGTTTTAGATTTTGTTTTCCCTCAATAATAAAAACCTTCATTTAAAACTTCATGTTGTGTTCACTTGTGTATCTTTTGCTAATATTTAAATTAGTTTGATGATCTGAAACATTAAAGTGTGACAAACATGCAAAAAGTTTAGAAATTAGAACCAAGAATAAGAACTTTTACTCCACTGTTTGTGCGTGTATGTATATATATATATATATATAGGAGGAGGTTCATGGATGTGGTGAGGGAAGACATGCAGGTAGTTGGTGTGAAAGAGGCAGATGTAGAGAACATCTGCAGAGGGGTATGGAGACGGATGATCTGCTGCCCTAATTGGAGCAGCCGAAAGAAGAAGAGGAGATGGGTTTGTGTGTGTGTGTGTGTGTGTGTGTATGTGTATATTATATATATATATATATCTGCCTCTACATCTGCCTCTTTCACACCAACTACCTGCATGTCTTCCCTCACCACATCCATGAACCTCCTCCTTGGTCTTCCTCTTTTCCTCCTTCCTGGTGGCTCCATCCTCAGCATTCTCCTACTGATATACCCCATGTCCCTCCTCTGCACATGTCCAAACCATCTCAATCTCGCCTCCCTCACCTTGTCTCCAAAAAGTCTTACATGTGCTGTCCCTCTAATAAACTCATTTCTAATCTTGTCCATCCTCGTCACTCCCAACAAAAACCTTAACATCTTCAGCTCTGCTACCTCCAGCTCCGCCTCCGGTCTTTTACTCAATGCCACTGTCTCTAAACCATACAACATCGCAGGTCTCACCACAGTCCAGTACACTTTTTTATTTTACTCTGGCAGATACTCTTCTATCACAAATCACTCCTGTCACTCTTCTTCACCACTCCACCCTGCCTGCACTCTTTTCTTCACTTATCTAACACACTCTCCATTACTTTGCACTGTTGACCCCAGGTACCTGAACTCCTCCACCTTCTCCACCTCTTCTCCCTGCAACCGCACCCCTCCACTGCCCTCCCTATCATTCACACACATGTATTCCGTCTTACTCCTACTGAGTTTCATTCCCCTTCTCTCCAGCACGTACCTCCACCTTTCCAGGCTCTTCTCAACCTGCTCCCTACTCTCACCACAAATCACAATATCATCTGCAAACATCATAGTCCAGGGAGACTCGTGTCTGACCTCGTCCATCAACCTGTCCATCACCACTGCAAACAGGAAAGGGCTCAGGGCCGATCCTTGATGCAATCCAACCTTCACCTTGAACCAGTCTGTCGTTCCTACTGCACACTTCACTGCTGTCACACTGCCCTCATACATGTCCTTCACCACCCTCACTTACTTTTCTGACACACCTGACTTCCTCATACAATACCACAACTCCTCTCTTTGCACCCTGTCATACGCTTTCTCTAAATCCACAAATACGCAATGCAATTCCTTCTGACCTTCTCTATACTCCTCCATTAACATTCTCAAAGCAAATAATGCATCTGTGGTGCTCTTCCTCGGCATGAAACCATACTGCTGCTCACAGATGGTCACCTCTTCTCTCTACCTGGCTTCAACTACTCTTTCCCATAACTTCATGGTGTGACTTACCAACTTAATTCCCCTGTAGTTACTGCAGTTCTGCACATTTCCCTTATTCTTAAAGATCGGTACCAGCACACTCCTTCTCCATTCCTCAGGCATCTTCTCACCTTCCAGAATCTTGTTAAACATACATACATACATACATACACACATATATACATATACATACATATATATATATATATATATATATATATATACACTACAGACCAAAAGTTTGGACACACCTGCTCATTATATACATAACAAAAAAGTGAACTAAAAATATGTCATATTGTAGGTTCTTCAAAGTAGGCATCAAGAGAATGGCAAGAGTGTGCAAAGCAGTAATCTAAGCAAAAGGTGGCTACTTTGAAGAACCTACAATATGACATATTTTCAGTTGTTTTACACTTTTTTGTTATGTATATAATTCCACATGTGTTAATTCATAGTTTTGATGCCTTCAGTGTGACTCTACAATTTTTATAGTCATGAAAATAAAGAAAACTCTTTGAATGAGAAGGTGTGTCCAAACTTTTGGTCTGTACTGTGTATGTGTGTATATATATATATATATATATATATATTACAAGTAAACAAGTAAGCACAAAGGCAGAATGTCTAAGCCGATAAGAGGCCATTGGATGCTGCAAGATTGTTCTTTAAGGGGATCAGGAGAGCACCCATGAATTTTGATTTGTATATTATATATATATATATATATATATATATATATATATATATATATATATATATATATATATATATATATATATATATATATATACATATACATATACATATATACACACACACACACACACACACACACACACACACACACACACACACACACACACACACACACACACAGTATCTCAAAAGTACACTGCTCATATTTCAGCAACCATTTTAGTATCTTCTCATGGGTCAATACTCTAGAAAAGAAACTTGTATATAGTTCAGAATAGTGAATGTGCAGCTTGTGTAGCAGTACAGATTTATTGTCCTCTGAAAATAACTCAACATACAGCCATTAATGTCAAAATAACTGGCAACAAAAGTAAGTACACCCTAAGTGATAACAGCTGTACGTCGCTTAACCATGTAAAGCCACATGTCCTATTCATTATGTTCATGTTTTTGTCTGCTTGTCAGGACCATACAAATGTGTGTATCTTGCAGTTAAAATTTGGTGCTTTGAGTACAATTCTCTCATACTGACCACTGCCTGTTCAACATGGCGCCTCATGCCAAAGAAGAAGGATTTGAGAATTAGAATCACAAAGAACCACAAAGATGCCCAGGCTATAAGAAGATCAGTAACACCCTAAAACTGAGTTACAGTTCAGTGACCAGGGTCATACAGAGATTTTCCAAGACAGGTTTCACTCAGAACAGACCTCGCAAGGGTCCATCAAAGATGTTGAGTCCACGTGTTTTTGTCAGGCTAGAGCTATTATTAGTACTATCACTCCATAAGACTACATAATGAGACATTATAACATAATAATCAGTCTTAAGTAATATACCCTTATACCCTAGTAGTGTAACCTTTGACCTTGCCAACTCAAATTAGATGTGTGAATGTAAATTATACTAACCAATTCCCAAAGCCACAGTCCATGACCGCCTCTAGAAGAGCCATCTCCTCTTGGGCCGTCCAACCAGGCTCTAGTATAGGAAAATCTGATGTCTAGGAAAAAGGAAACATAACGGTTATATCCTTGTTATATTTATTTATATAATTTATGGGAAAAATAGTAAGATACAAATTAATCCATACTGTTTCATTCAAAAACAATTGTACTCTTATTGCAGTAAAGTAACAGCTACAGGGAAGTATTAGTACAAGAAAAAAAATTATAGTTAGCGCAATCTCTTAATTTAATTAATGTTGTTGAACATTAAACTACTGTTAATATTTTTGCTTTATAGAATGTAAAAATGAATAACTGTATAAATTAAGTATATTACACATAGCAAATAACTGCAATTCTTATTGAAGTATACTGCCTTTTCCCCCCTCTCTTTCTTTGCATCTACCGAATTGTACGTGTGGGATCATGGAGGGTGGCTGTGCATTTGGAAACGTGTGGTTGAAAGAGTAGCTACAGGGTTAAGAAGTAATAAGGCACACCTGAGCCCAATGTTCCCCGAGTATAATCTCTACCATTCTAAGAAAACTATCATAAATAAATAAATAAATAAATAAATAAAGTTTAAAAGGATGATGACAATGAGACTTTTCTTTACTGGTCTTTACTAATTAAATTTATGCTTTAGTTCTTTATGTATTTCACAGTTTACCAATATCTCTATATTTCTCAATATCTTCTTTTCTTACCATGATCTCATATTTGTGGTCACTCTGGTGTTTTTTATACTCAAAGCCTCTAGTGAAGCACTGTAAACAAACAAACAAACAAAGGCTAAATGCATATTATACATGTGAAACAAATATGTAAAGCATGATGATAGATGTTAAGTTGCTGAGTTACCTGGAGGCAGAGGACAAAAGGTGAAGGTCCACATTCAGCACATTTTACATAGGGCTCCACCAGGTATGAAGAACAACCCAGACAAGGAGGCTTGTCAAAGGGATCATCTGTTGAGGACAAAAAGTATGTAATGTAAAAATATTAGGTTATTTTAATGTATACAATTGTCTTGTCCTCACAAAGCTACAGTAGACGTCTCTTTAAAGATGTACACTTGCTGACTGTAGCCTTTGGTTGCTATGCACGGACTGTCAGTCATTGATCTCTGTCAATGAACACAGAAACCTACAGGACCACTGTTGACCTGATATGCATGATTAATGGTTTATTCTCAGCCTAGCACCAACCAGCCAACCTTAGAGATGCACAGAGCAGAGTGTGTCAATGAATCTCTAGTCTTTTATCAACCCAAAACCAAAACCAGGTTTCGGAAAGAACATTTTTTCTTGAGGTTTATTCTTTATTATACTTAACCCATTATTGGTGATATTCCCAACCCCTACGCCCCTGCACCCTATATTCCCAATCCCTACACTCCTGTACCCAATATTCCCAATCCCTGAACTCCTGCACCCAATATTCCCCACACCTGCACCCTATATTCCCAATCCCTACACTCCTGCACCCAATATTCCCAATCCCTGCACTCCTGCACCCAATATTCCCGCCTCCTACACCCAATATTCCCAACCCCTGAACTCCTGCACCCAATATTCCCCACATCTGCAGCCAATATTCCCAATCCCTGCACTCCTGCACCCAATATTCCCACCTCCTACACCCAATATTTTCAACCCCTGAACTCCTGCACCCAATATTCCCAACCCCTAAACTCCTGCACCCAATATTCCCCGCTCCTGCACCCAATAATCCCACCTCCTACCCCCAATATTTCCAACCACTGAACTCCTGCACCCAATATTCCCAACCCCTAAACTCCTGCACCCAATATTCCCCACTCCTGCACCCAATAATCCCACCTCCTACACCCAATATTTCCAACCACTGAACTCCTGCACCCAATATTTCCAACCCCTGAACTCCTGCACCCAGTATTACCAACCCCTACACTACTGCATCCAATATTCCAAACATTTGCACTCCTGCACCCAATATTTCCAACATCTGTGGCACCCAATATTTCCAACATCTGCATTCTTGCACCCAATTTTCCCAACACCTGCACTCCTCCACCCAATATTCCCAACATCTGCATTCCTGCATATGTGTACATCCATTAGTGTCAGAGTTCCCTCACTCAAATCATATCTACTCCATAGTGGTCCTATGATGATCAACCTCCATTGCTGGACAAGCGATAATCACACTCAGCATGGAAACATTCCCATGTATTTCAGAAACAATTTAAATAAATTATTGCATAATTAATGACATTTCTGTATGATACCCCAGAAAATGGTCAGACCATCATAGAGGTAGTTAGAGCAAAGTTAGTTTCCAGTGGAAGTAAAAATGGTTACTGTATCTATGAAGTAGGTCGATGCAAGGGGTGTCTGATCTTATCCAAAAAGTGTAGCCAGTCTGAATGCAGGTTTTCATTCCAGTCGAGCAGAAACCACACTCAATACCCTTCTGTTTAATTAGTTAGGATCAGCTTTCAGTGGACTATCTTGTGACTAACTTGACTAAATAGACTTGTGGTTGCATGGAATGAAAAACTTCACCCACACATGCTGTATAAGATTGGACAACATCAGTCTATAGCATTAGGATGAGTTGGTTCTTCCATTCTTCTTCCATTCATATGCTACTGATGTTTCACAATTCTGCCGATTGCTCTGTTTTTCATCCACAACTAACTAATAGGATTAGTATATAATAAGCATTTTGAACACTGATTTTGTGGATGTAGTGTTACTCAGCTGGAGGTCTGAAGGAGTTGGTGACGTACAGAAACTGACCTGGACCCCAAACCACATTGACCTCATGAGCATCTCATCTTCTGCTCCACGTTACCAAAAGTATTGATCATTACACTTTCTGTTCAAGAGCATTTGCTTTTTCTTTTCTAGTTGTTTGAATTCATGCAGTTTGGGCAACATTTACAGGCATGAGTACAACATGAGCCATGTGTGAACACGGTATTACTGATCCACGTGACAGGACAAACACTTGAATATCTTCATATAATACTATATGTGGTGCACTGAGAGTTTCAGAAGGGGGTAATTTGTAAACACATTTCAGGGATGACGTTAGTTAGTTATCTGAAGTGGACCACCACCGTCGCCGGTGCTAACTGTTAGCTAGCTTGCTAGCGCACACTCGCTTTTAGGTTAGCGTTCGATTCATGTATGTTTACTTACTTCCAAACGAGGTGAGACGATCCATATTTTGTTGCCAGTGACAATGTTTGATTTACAGGTGTTATTCAGAGGGTAACTCCTTTGTTTCGGGTTGTAATCGCTGCATTAGCTAGCAGGCTAGGCTTAGCGAGCTAGTCTAATAGAGCTCGCACTACATGTGTCCTTTCAGTTACATGTGCAGTACATTCTGAGTCAAGCAGCGAAACCATGTGCACAGTCTACATGTATTTATTACCTCCTAAAGCATTACACACAATGCACAGACCCCAACTACTGACACCCACGAGAAAAGGAAAAGCTCTATCGTGAGGAACTGTGATGCAGTAAAGCAACAGCTCCCCTGCAGGTCCCTGCTTCAGACACGGAGCAGACAGTGCCTGGAAATGGCGGATAAACAAGGCAGAGGACAGAGAGACAGACAGACAGAGACAGCCACTGAGACAGAAAGATGCAGACAAACAGGAAGTCGCAGATAGACTGACCCAGAGGGACAGACAAATACAGACACGTAAACAGACACAGATGGATGGACACGGAGACAGACAGATGCAGACAAACAGGAAGATGCCAATAGACTGACTCAGAGAGAGAGACAGATACAGATAAACAGACAGGTAAACAGACACAGATAGACAGACAGAATGACAGACACAAAGATACAGACAGGCAGACAAATACAGACACCAACAGAAAGACAGACAAACAGGCACAGACATGCAGACAGACAGATGCAGAACCAGAGGGGGCGGACAGACAGATAGACAGAGATTAAACATAGTGTGCGTTATACAGTCAGATTTTGCACCTTTGTTTTTGTTTATTTAATGCATTCACAGTGCGTATAACCACTTTAAACCTGCACACACATGAACCTGATTCTTACTTTGACCTGTGAACAAAAACGTGTTTAAAAGGTGAGTCTGATAGGGGGAAAAGTAGTTGGACACCACAAACAGTATTTTGGCAAAAAAAGTTGTAGACAATGATGGTACTAGAGAAGTACAGTATGTAACCTTTTTTAATTTTGTGGTATTCCTCTTGTCAGGTCCTCCTCAATTCCCCATGTCTTAGAGAGTCCATGTGATGTTTTACAGCCTTAAGAATGGCAGCTTATGAGGGCATCTAGTTGAAATTTCCTTCAATGATATATAATAAATCCCTTATCATGATGCTCATCTCTCTATACTTCACTGTGCTTATCATGTTCCTAAAGGATTCTTTCTCCAATCCTACATAAGCTACATTACTGTGTATTTATCCACTGATATGAAAGCATGTCATAAAATTATGCGTGACACACATCTGAAGATATCTGAGTGCTGTGTTTTTCATGAATGGTCTGACTGCAGCTATACCAAAATTGTACCAGTTGTACCAAGAGCCATGTAATTTTATAATTTGGAATCCTGAATAAACCTTGTGTGTGACACGGAGAGACTGAAGGGGAGTAAAGTCTAAATTGTAATTGTGCACATTAATATTAACATTAGAACTTGGATAAATCATTAATTTCATCTAAAGTTATATAAATCAATTCATTACAGTTAAATTACATTTTATTTCAATAGCACTATTATTAATTGCATTACAGAAATAAATAATTACAAATGTAAATCTTTACCACCGAAAACTTTATCCCTAAAATTTAAAACTATCTAAAAGGAAATGAGGAAGAAACCCTGATAAGATACATGACTCATAAGGGAACTTATACTCATCTGGTTGAAACCAAATGTTATTATGAATGTTATACTTGCAAAATAGCAGGGTGTTCAAATACTTATTTTCCTCACTATATATATATATACATACAGTGAGGAAAATAAGTATTTGAACACCCTGCTATTTTGCAAGTTCTCCCACTTAGAAATCATGGAGGGGTCTGAAATTGTCATCGTAGGTGCATGTCCATTGTGAGAGACATAATCTAAAAAAAAAAATCCAGAAATCACAATGTATGATTTTTTAACTATTTATTTGTATGATACAGCTGCAAATAAGTATTTGAACACCTGAGAAAGTCAATGTTAATATTTGGTACAGGAGCCTTTGTTTGCAATTACAGAGGTCAAAGGTTTCCTGTAGTTTTTCACCAGGTTTGCACACACTGCAGGAGGGATTTTGGCCCACTCCTCCACACAGATCTTCTCTAGATCAGTCAGGTTTCTGGCCTGTCGCTGAGAAACACGGAGTTTGAGCTCCCTCCAAAGATTCTCTATTGGGTTTATGTCTGGAGACTGGCTGGGCCACGCCAGAACCTTGATATGCTTCTTACAGAGCCACTCCTTGGTTATCCTGGCTGTGTGCTTCGGGTCATTGTCATGTTGGAAGACCCAGCCTCGACCCATCTTCAATGCTCTAACTGAGGGAAGGAGGTTGTTCCCCAAAATCTCGCAATACATGGCCCCGGTCATCCTCTCCTTAATACAGTGCAGTCACCCTGTCCCATGTGCAGAAAAACACCCCCAAAGCATGATGCTACCACCCCCATGCTTCACAGTAGGGATGGTGTTCTTGGGATGGTACTCATCATTCTTCTTCCTCCAAACACGTTTAGTGGAATTATGACCCAAAAGTTCTATTTTGGTCTCATCTGACCACATGACTTTCTCCCATGACTCCTCTGGATCATCCAAATGGTCATTGGCAAACTTAAGACATGCCTGGACATGTGCTGGTTTAAGCAGGGGAACCTTCCGTGCCATGCATGGTTTCAAACCATGAAGTCTTAGTGTATTACCAACAGTAACCTTGGAAACGGTGGTCCCAGCTCTTTTCAGGTCATTGACCAGCTCCTCCCGTGTAGTTCTGGGCTGATTTCTCACCTTCCTTAGGATCATTGAGACCCCACGAGGTGAGATCTTGCATGGAGCCCCAGTCGGAGGGAGATTGACAGTCATGTTTAGCTTCTTCCATTTTCTAATGATTGCTCCAACAGTGGACCTTTTTTCACAAAGCTGCTTGGCAATTTCCCCGTAGCCCTTTCCAGCCTTGTGGAGGTGTACAATTTTGTCTCTAGTGTCTTTGGACAGCTCTTTGGTCTTGGCCATGTTAGTAGTTGGATTCTTACCGATTGTATGGGGTGGACAGGTGTCTTTATGCAGCTAACGACCTCAAACAGGTGCATCTAATTTAGGATAATAAATGTAGTGGAGGTGGACATTTTAAAGGCAGACTAACAGGTCTTTGAGGGTCAGAATTCTAGCTGATAGACAGATGTTCAAATACTTATTTGCAGCTGTATCATACAAATAAATAGTTAAAAAATCATATATTGATTTTTTTTTTTTTTTAGATTATGTCTCTCACAGTGGACATGCACCTACGATGACAATTTCAGACCCCTCCATGATTTCTAAGTGGGAGAACTTGCAAAATAGCAGGGTGTTCAAATACTTATTTTCCTCACTGTGTATATATATATATATATATATATATATATATATATATATATATATATATATATATATATATATATATATATATATATGAAACATGTGTGTCTATATATACAGTATATATGTATCTATCTATATCTATATCTATATCTATCTATATATATATATATATATATATATATATATATATATATATATATATACACACACACACACACACACACACACACACACACACACACACACATATATATATATATATATATATATATATATATATATATATATATATATATATATATATATATATATATATATATATATGTAAACAAGACACAGCCAAAATGCACACAGGCCACATGTTCTAAAATATTCATAGAGTATATTTTAATCTATATATACGTACAGCATAAAAATAAGCATATAAACATTAATGCATATGTTCATAACATAATGCTATTGTCGATGCTTTCGACGAGATTTTTTCCCTCCTCTTTTCCCTGCTTTTTTTTTTGCACTTGGTCGCTTGTCCCACACTTCCTCGTGTAGGAGTCCGAGGCTCTCCATCTGCGGAGGCTTGTAGTTTCTCATTCCACCCACAGCCATGGCTACTGGAGTTTCACCTACAAGGAACAACCATAAATCATTCACAAGTTAATTTTACTATTCTCGACCTATCTCAAGTCAAATTAAATGACGCAACTACTATGATTATGGCTAATGACTGAGTTTCAGTATGTCTTTTAACACACCGTAGTCAAATCTGTCTCACTGTTTGCCCTTGTGGAATTCATACTGTCATTTTGTTCTGTCCTTGTTGTCAAGTGTGAAATCTGTTCAATTGTTATAAACCAGTGTTAACAACGGACATTGTCCCACTATAGAGTCATGGATAAACTTATAGAATTATTTATGCATTTTAAATGTTTCAATATTTATTTATTTGTCTTTGATTTCATTTGCTTAAGTAATATATAACCTTTTGTTAGCACACATGCTGGTAGGCTAGTCTAGTTTAAATCAACATCTAAATACAAAATCCAGAAAAAAAAACTTTCAAGTTATACGAAAAGTTTGACAAGGATGTATAAACAAATCTATGAATACAGGGAATGTCCCACCATCAGTAAAGGTTAGACGATTGCTATTGTTGTCAACATCAGTGTTCGGGGGCCAGACAGGACGTAGTCCACGGTAGGTAGGTAGTCCATGGTTGTTTGCATTTGACATCTCTTGCATCTGATGTCTTGATTCAGCTAAAATGGTGAAAAGAATTTAATTAAATGATGCAAAGATGAAAAAAATAAAAAACATTAACAGAAGACCCTGATATATAATAAACATATATAATGTGTACTTACAGGCATCCTCGGCTATAGCAGCAACTCTTTCATTGATGTATGTAGTCGGTCTTAAAATACAAAAAAAAAGGTAAACTGTAAAGTGTACAGTTTTAATTTACAGTGGAAACATGCTGGCATTTGTATTGCAATGCATCATTTTTAACACATTTGAATTGGTAAAAAGTGATTAATTTATGTATAATTATTAGTTGATTACTTACTTATACTTTTATTATTTAGAAAGGGGCCAATAATTTGTGACCAATATTTTATATGTAGATTGATTTCTTCTGGTTAAACTGTTTCTCGGGTGCGTTCTCGCAGCACCACTGCTGCTACATGAATGTGACGTATCACAGCACTACGGAGACGAACATCTGGTTTTATTTAATCTTTTTTCTCTTTTTTGCACTACATAGGCCTGTTTGTGAACGGGCCATGCGTTAGCTGTCAGACTGCACTTAAGTAAATGTATTATTTGCTGCCTGCAGTAAATGTAATAACTGTCAGCAGTTTATTTGAACAAGTCATTCATGATAGCTGACTTACATGTTCTGTGTTCTGTAGACAGGCACAATTGGGATGCATTGACGGAGACACTTGGAAAAATTCCCATCTACGACTTCAGCATTGAACCCATAGGGGTCATCCTGACACTGCACAGGTTTCTGAAAGAGAACACACACACACACCTGACAAAAGGATTTTTGTACTATTATACAAATATTGCTATTACATAAAATATGGCTTTTTTTAAATGGCATAACATTTTACACGCTGGCCTTTTTTTTTCGCAAAAGTAATGTGTGGGCATTTAAACTTTCTACATAAATAAAACAGCATGAAATGTCTGAAATGGTGCCTAAGATAGAGAAAGGCAAAACCAGCAACAACGATATTTCAGGCTCTAATAGTAACTTGATCATTCAGATTTATTGATTATTTACTTGAACTATATTTATGTTAAAAAGTCATTTATCTGTATTTCTCGGTTATTTTTTTGAGCTAAAAAAATACACATATTAAACAGAATGTAAAGAAATAAATCAGAATAGACTGGTAAACCGCCCTAAAGTGACTTCCAAAAAAAGGGATCACTTTTACAGTTAAAATACAGCTTTTACAGTATATTACAATAAACCACAAAACCCTCCATTCTGAAGATTTTCTATGATAAGAAAGTTTAAAGGATCAGGTTTACCTCTGACTCTGACAAACCACTGATACCGCTTTTAAAATGCTTGATGTTTATTTGGGGCATCCCCCATAAAAGCCTGTGTTGTTACAATAAAAATGATAATGCAGTTGTATGAACACAGTAATATAAATGTGTGTTTTTCCTTGTAGCCAAAAATACTCGACTGCAGCCATTTTAACAGTGCTATGCTAAAAACATTTATTTTACCACTGTCTATATAATGTGACTATAAGTCATTATGTGTACCGGGATTTGCTACGATTAACCCGAGAATGTGCAGCTCATGACATCTTGAATGGCATCCGATCGATTTACGTGATCACTAGATCCTAAAGCGAATCTGAAAATCGAGTACATAATGTTGAATGAGTATTACATTTTACTGCCATTGTTTCCTATGCGGAAGTAGGTGATTGTTTAATTAATAAACATTGTGTTTACATAAAACATTTCCTACAGAAAACTAAGTGAAACAAAGCCAGTTTCATATTCAAAATAGTGTGGCCATTTCTCACTCACTCACACACACACACACACACACTCTCACGTGGGTGTGCGGGTGTGTGCCTAACATGGCTAAAGATTCTGGATGACTATGCTCATCTTTTGCAACACAAAGTTTTGCAGGACTTTGTGTCTTCTTTGTTTTGCCATTTAACACATGCAGTGATTTGGATTAATTCTGAGCATAAAATGTTCATACCTTATCCCGGGTCGAAGAAACTCCCGAATTACCCGAACCTAAGTTCATGTTTTTGTGTGTGTGTGTGTGTGTGTGTGTGTGTCTTCCGGGTACATTAGAGGAAGTACGTAATGCTCATCATTAAAGTTATCTCTTTTCACTATTAATCATCACAGCTGCTTGATGACACAATAACCCTCAAAGTGTATGAAGTAATTGCTACTGAAATAAATCAGAGATTGTTTATTGCTGTGGTTGAACATTCTGGCATGCCACGCTGCAAAGCGACTCCCTGGCGGCTACTTTTGGTTAGGCGCATACCACAACATATTCCACACTCAGTACATCTCAGTTGTGGCATGTTTTTCCAAATCTTTTCAAACCTATGGCTATAAAGTATTCCTGTTGACATTCTGAAGGAATCTAGATGCTTACAAAGAATTTTTCAATAGACTCTTATAAACCCTATAGACCCAATAACATCAGATGCAAATTAGAAAGGAATAAATAATACAAGAATCATTTAATATAACATTAATATAGGATTGTTCACAGGGGAAGGTAATGTGTAGCTCACCACTGTACAGCTAAGGCACTAAAATACTGACAACTTACATAATGGGCAAATGACAATCTCAAAGAAGTACATGACTTGCATCCTGAAATCAAAGAGCTGAGCAAGTGTGTGAAACAAGGTTAACGGGTAATGGAGTGCAGGCCTGATGCATGTAAATATAAATCACGCCACAAGAGGGACCTAGTTCAACGCCCTCAGTATAAGTCCTATGGCAGAACTTTTGGCAAGACATGTTGGTACTTAAGCTATTCATTTCTTTTCTTCATAAAAACAAACTCTATTTTTCATAGTAACCAAATATCATTACTTACATTTTCAGTAAGAAAATACACATTTACATAAAGGAGACATCTTTATATTAACGTTACATTTCCTGCCATGTCTGCACATCATTAAGGAACTTTATTTTCATTCATCCTTCATCAATTAATCAATTAATTATCTTCCCTTTTCAATATAACTACATACAGAACATAGTAAACGAACAGCATTACAGCATTTTTCCCGGCCTATTGCCTCGGTTTCACAGCTGAGAGTTAAACATCACTCATTATAAACAATAACTGACCGAGAGTAATATGGGTTATTAAGTACCCTTATTGTTACATAACAGTTAAAGACACTACAGTGTGAACAGGGTGTAAGTAGGGACTCTGGCAAGACTAGCTTTGGCAGCAATGTCCCAGTTCATTGAAACACTTTACATAACTGTTACTTTACCTAAGAAAAAGCTCCTGAAAAAAGGGTTGACTAAATAAATGTTTTCAGCTTAGACTTAAACACTATGAGTCTGAGTCTTGAAAACTAATGTAAAGGCTGTTTCATGACTGTTGTGCTTTGTAAGCAAAACCTCTGCCCCCTGTTATAGTTTTCAATATTCAAGGTACCAACAAATAGCCTGCAGCTTTTGATCGAAGTAGGCGTGTTGGATCTTATTGGAACAAATGTTCGCACAGATACTGTTGCACGAGACCAGTGCTTTAAACATCAGTTGTAGTATTTTGTAATCAATGTGAGATTTAATTTGGAGCCACTGTAGACTGAATATGACAGGAGTGATCAAATTTCCTTGTTTTTGTCAGGTCTTTCACTGCTGCATTCTAGTCAAACTGAAGCTCACTTATTTAGTTATTAGAACATCCAGACAGTAAGGCATTACAATAGTTCAATCTAGATGTAACAAAAGCATTACCAAAGTTTTTGTTGCATCCTTTAATGACATAATATTTTTTATTTTAGCCATATTTCTGAGGTAAAAAAAAAAGAGGATATACTGGTAATTTTATTTAGATGAACATGCAGGAAAGACTAGAGTGAGACAATTAAAACATCCAAAGATGCTCTTCTTTTTCTTCTTCTTCTTCTTCTTCTTCTTCTTCTTCTTCTTCTTCTTCTTCTTCTTTCGGCTTCTCCCATTAGGGGTCGCCACAGAAGATCATCCGTCTCCATACCCCCGTCCTCTACATCTGCCTCTTTCAACCCAACTACCTTCATGTCTTCACTCACCACATCCATAAACCTCCTCTTTGGCCTTCCTCTTTTCCTCCTTCCTGGTGGCTCCATCCTCAGCATTCTTCTACTGATATACCCCATGTCCCTCCTCTGCACATGTCCAAACCATCTCAATCTCGCCTCCCTCACTTTGTCTCCAAAATGTCCTACATGTGCTGCCCCTCTAATAAACTCATTTCTAATCTTGTCCATCCTCGTCACTCCCAACGACAACCTTAACATCTTCAGCTCTGCTACCTCCAGCTCCACCTCCTGTCTTTTACTCAATGCCACTGTCTCTAATACATACAACATCACAGGTCTCACCACAGTCCTATAAACTTTCCCCTTCACTCTTGCAGATACCCTTCTATCACAAATCACTCCTGCTATCACTCTTCTTCACCCACTCCACACTGCCTGCACTCCACCCTTCTATCACAAATATATATATTGTGATCCTTTCAGATCTCGAATGAATATATCCTCAGCATTCTCAATATATATATATATATATATATATATATATATATATATATATATATATATATATATATATATATATATATATATATATATATATATATATATATATATGGCAGTTTCCCTTAATCGCCACAAGAGGGCGATCTTGCACTGTGCAACACTGAAAGTTTTGCCTATGAAATTGAATGATTAAAAAAAAGTCTGTATACAGGAACATGGCTGTTATGTCACAGAAACTTTTTTCTTTTTTAAATATACATTGGTACATGTGTAAAATGTAGAAAGTCAGAGAAAAGTCTTACTGCCTGCTTCTCAAGCTGTAGGCAGTGAACTGCACTGTAACAGTGCAAGGGGTGGCAGTGATGTTTTCGATCTAGGATCCATGATCCATCTGGAATCCAGAGATTTATTTAAGCAGACGTTTAGCTCACAGTTACTACAAATCAAAATTCATGGGTGCTCTCCTGATCCCCTTAAAGAACAATCTTGCAGCATCCAATGGCCTCTTATCGGCTTAGAAATTCTGCCCTTGTGTTTACTTGTTATATATATATATATATATATATATATATATATATATATATATATATATATATATATATATATATATATATATATATATATATATATATTCTTTGTGTTCTTAGTTATGAGACAAAACCAAGAGCGTTTTCAGCAACCATGTGCTCCTTTAAAATACATTCATGATCGCACATTATTATTATTTTTTTAACACAAAGAGGACCCAGAAAGGCTTATACCAGATGCTCTCTCTTTTCTTCCACAGCGCCCACACTCAGGTCCCAGCAGATGGGTATTGTTGCACGGGGGGAGGGTGCTAAAGAGAAGAGGTGGTGGGGCTGAAAGTGTGTAATGAGGTAATTGTGTGGCCCAAGCTCATTGTGGCACACTTTCTGCATTAAACAATTTATGGATCATCCAGGCTTTGATCCTTCCAAAAAAGGGTCCAAGGGGGTTGCAGTGTCTTTCAGAAGCTCCCCAGGGTCAACATGCGAAGAGCGGGCGAAAGCTGGCGAGTCCTGAGGCAACATGGCCATTTGGAAACAGACGTGTGCCTCCTTGGGCTTTAAAAAAAATTTTTTTTTGATCTGCCGCTTTTGTTGCAAATGATGCATGCAGTCTCTGCTCAGTGTGCAAATTTCATACATCACAGGGAATCATAATTCGGTGAAGTGTAGCAGGCAGTACAGTGTTGGATCAAATAAAGCTTGACACTGAATAGTATCAGAAAGCATCATTCAATTATTAAAACACTGTATCATTACAACCTTTTTTTCCAGGGAGTGTGGGACACAATTCAGATAATGTTCTGCATATTATACAATCTGAATCACATATGTCCTTGTAATTCTGTTTCATCAGGCCCATGTGCTGTGGTGCTGCTTGGTAAACTCAATCAGTCTGATGCAAATTAACCACAAACCAAATCAATTAAGTATCAGTATAAAATGAGGTTAGTTAAATGTATTTGCTGCCAAATAAGACGACTAGCACTGGCAATTTACAAGATTTCTCCATACATGCAAAATAGTAATAGGAAGCACTCTTTGGTTTCAGGGGGAAAATCTCAAGGAAAAGATCATATTTCTCCTATTTTTCTGTACAATTTACTTATATCATAAAAACTTATATCTTTACAGTTTCACTTTACATCTGAGGACTCTAAACATACTGCTGTTATATAGACTCCATGTTTACATTCTAAAATGTAAATCAGATTACAAGATATACAGTTACAGATGGCAAAAGTACACACATCTTCACTCAAGTAGAAGTACAGATACTCATGTTTTAAAAGACTCTGGTAAAAGTTGAAGTTCTGAATACACTTTTTTACTCAAGTTAAAGTAAAGAAGTTTGGGCTCTGACATGTACTTCATTAAAAAGTAGCCATTAGTACTACCTGTATTAGTGTCACGCTGGTAACTGGACCTCACATCATATTGATATATTCATACAAAAGTATTTCAAATGTTGTTATCTAATAATGTATCCAGGTTGAACAACCACCATATAGAACACAAGCAGAGAAAAGATATCTGTGGTGTGTGAGAACCAGGAAATGATACACCAGTGGTAGATTGAAAAAGCTGCACAATGACAAGAAAAAGGTTGATGGACTGAAAATGGCACAATGAGAAAAACATTTACCATATTAAAAAAAAAGAAATGATACCAGAAACTTTGTTTGTACTTTGTTACTTCTCATCTCTATATACAGAATATCAAAATATAAATATTTCAGCCTAAATGAGTATTACACATGCAGAATTTTTTTTTTTTATTACATTATTTTATTACAAACCGGGAGTAAAACAGAATGTCTTATTTGTCTAAACATACAAACACAAGAGAGTTTGATTTGTGACTGTAGCAAAATGGTACACTTAACTGAGTGCTTTCTTAGAAGCGTAGACAGGAGCATGGAAGCACAGAGCAGTAGGTAGTCCGATGATCTATGATCGTAACCTGTAGATCAGATGGTAAATAAAGGGCTGCAGCTAACAACGCTAGCGGTGCTAGCGGCACAAACAGCATGCACACTGAGAGAGCCGGAAAGGTAAACACGTTCACCATATCGGAGCATGACGTGAGGAGGGCATTTAAGAGAGTGATAACCAGGAAGGCAGCAGGACCAGATGGCATCACAGGTCGGGTTCTGAAAGCCTGTGCTGACCAGCTAGCACCGGTGTTCACTGAGATATTCAACCTCTCACTGGAACAATCTGTTGTGTCCTCTTGCTTCAAACAGCCCACCATTGTTCCTGTCCCAAAGAAGCCCCAGCCCGCCTGCCTCAACGACTACCAACCTGTAGCCTTGACCTTAGTAGTGATGAAGTGCTTTGAAAGACTGGTCAGAGACTTCATCACTACGACACTACCAGACACACTGGACCCTCTACAGTTCACCCTCACCGTTTGTCTGTGGGTGATAGCTGGATGAGAGGTTAACGGTAACAGCAAGGAGCTTGAAAGTTCAAGTCGAGGTTGAAAACATATTTATTCAGTCAAGCCTTTAATCAGTAGATTTTTTCTCAGGTAAAGGCTCAGATCTGGAGGGAACATTGATATAGAGTGTTTGGTGAACTGGGATATTTGTACGCTGTCGTCCCCTCACATTCACGTGTTCACTCAGGTTTGTTGATGGTGGTGTGGTGGGCCGTCTCTTATCCCAGAGATCCCTCATGTCTGTGTTGCCTTCTGGTTCTCCCTTTTAGTTATGCTGCTATAGCGAGTCTTGCCGGAGTCCAAACTGCACAGTGACTTTAACTCTCATGCAACAATAGGTACACTTAATAATCCATATCCTTCTCTTCCTGTCACCCTCTTCTCTCTCTCTCTCTCTCTCTCTCTCTCTCTCTCTCTCTCTCTCTCTCTCTCTCTCTCTCTCTCTCTCTCTCGGTCGAGTTAAACATGCTCCTGAGGCTCCAGTGACCACTGTTCCTGCCCCTCTCCCCCCCGTGGATCTTCCCACTTCATCCAGGCCTGGATTGTATGTCAACAGTCTCCTACACTGATGTCAACAGTCTCCTACACTGACTCAGAAATACACTTCGCTTTTGATCATCATCACTGCACCCCGCAACATTGTATACCCGCCACAAATGGACATTCGGTGTAACCCAGATGAGGATGGGTTCCC
Source organism: Silurus aristotelis (assembly GCF_946808225.1). NCBI lineage: Eukaryota > Metazoa > Chordata > Actinopteri > Siluriformes > Siluridae > Silurus > Silurus aristotelis. The sequence continues at coordinate 25,331,852 of NC_139581.1, forward strand.
TCTTGAGTCTGGTTCCTCTCAAGGTTTCTTCCTTATGCCATCTCGGGGAGTTTTTCCTTGCCACAGTCGCCAGTCGCCACCGGCTTGCTCATCAGGGACAAACTTACTCATAAAGAACATATTCATTTTTAATCACCGCATTATCTGTGTAAAGCTGCTTTGAGACAATGTTCATTGTTAAAAGCGCTATACAAATAAAAATGAATTGAATTGAATTGAATTGAAAAATGCCTTTCATACGTGGGATGTGAACTGAGGACCCCGGTCTGACACTATTTCTTCCGGGAGGCCAAAATTCCGGAACATGTAGTGGAAGAGTTCCTCCGCAGTCTCTGGAGCTGTGGGCAGACCTTGGAGGGGGACTAATCTGCAGGCTTTGGAGAAGCAATCCACAGCTACTAGGATGCAGGTGTTAGAGAGCTCGGCAGATCCATGATGAAATCGACAACCAGATGGGACCAAGGCCGGTTGTGGGGTTGGTAGGGGAACCAGTTTTCCTGCTGGTAGGTGGCATGGTGTCTTTGACTTGGCACAGACAGAGCAGCTTTGAACATATCTAGCTACGTCTCTGATCATCCCGGGCCACCAGTAGGACCATTAGGAGGGTCTGTCTCCTACCCGGGTGGCCGGAACCTGGGGCCTCGTGGATCAACTTCAAATGGGGTTGACGGCAAGTCCTCGGAACAAAAGTTCTCCCCTCAGGGCATTCGGGTGGGGCCGGCTCTCCAATAAAGCCCATCTGGCCTCCCAGGGGTTAAGGCGTTTAGCTTCCCAAAGGTATTGGAGGTTCTTGTAATCGGTGATCACCGTGAACGGATGCGCTGCCCCCTCCAACCAGTGGCGCCACTCTTCTAGAGCCAGAAGTTCTCAATTTTCAATGTCATAGTTCTGTTCTTTGGGAGAGAGTTTCTTTGAAAAGAAGGCATTGGATTGCAGGCAAAAATTTTTACCGGTATGTTGGGTTAGGGCAGCTCCTGTGGAGGAGACATCCACCTCCACTATTAAAGGGAGCTGGGGATCCGGGTGGTGTAGGAGAGCGGCAGTTCTGAATCTCCTTTTAATCTTGAGGAAGGCTTCCTTGGACTCCTGGTTCCATCCAATGGTTTTGGTCTTTCCCCTCAGGAGGGAGGTGAGTGGGGTGGAAACCAAGCTGGAGTTACAAATAAACCGTTGATAGAAATTGGTAAACCCTAGGAAGCATTGAAGCTCCTTTGTGGAACCCAGGCGAGGTCAGTACAGAATTGCCTTAACCTTCCCCTGGTCCATTCGTATCCCTACGGACTGATGTCGTACCCCAGGAATTGTATCTTGGACTGTATCTTGGACTGTAACTAGCATTTCTCCAGTTTCAGGTAGAGGAGGTGCTCCCGTAATTGTCCTAGGACCTGGGTGACGTGACCTCAATGTTCCGTTTTAGAATTAAATGAGGATGTCATTGATGTAAACAATGACGAACCGATGGAGGAACGGTTGGGACACCTCATTCATAAAGATCTGGAATACCCCTGGGGAAATTGGACAGTCCATACGGCATGACCCGGTACCCATAGTGCCCTGAGGGACTGATTAAGGCCGTTTTCCACTCGTCGTCCTTGCATATCCGCACCAAGTTGTAAGCACTCCGAAAGTTGAACTTGGTAAAGATTTGTGCCACACGGAGATCTTAATACAAGCCGGAAGAGCCATCGGGCTGCCGGAGGCGGGTGGTAAAGCCTCGCTGGTAGGAGCCGAAGTGAATGCCTCCCGGAAAGCAGCGGCAAGGTCCTTGATTGGATCCAAGATGTGAGCCAGTTGGGGATCCATCAAGATAAGTTTTTTACCGTATTATCTTTTGTCATGGATAGACGTCAGAAACCGGGAGTAAAACAGAATGTCTTTTATTTGTCTAAACATACAAACACAAGAGTGTTTGAGATGTGACTGTAGCAAAATGGCACACTTAACTGAGTGCTTTCTTAGAAGCGTAGCCAGGAGTGTGGAAGCACAAGGAACAGAGCAGTAGGTAGTCCGGAATGATCTATGGTTGTAACCTGTAGATCGGATGGTGAGTGAAGGGGAATAGGGACCTTATAAAGGGGACGTGTAAATGGAGGACAGGTGTAGGTGATTAGACAAGTGTAGGTGATTAGTAGGAGAGAGAGGCTGAGCGTGAGTGTTGAGTGAAGGAGGGAGGCGTGGCTGGTGGTTATCTGACAGGCGGAGACTAAACAAACTTGCAATCCGCCAATAATACTTTCCTGGGGAAATTCAGATTTTAACTATGTTAGGCACGTAAAAAAGATTGCATTCCCAACTGAAAGCCCTGTATCAAAAAAGTTCAGTAAGTAACTTTCAGTAACTGGAAATGGATGTTCAGTGTCACCCAGATTAGGATTGGTTCACTTTTTAGTCTGGTTTCTCTTAATGTTTAATCCAAATACCATCTCAGGAAAATCTTCCTTACCACTGATACCACTAGCTTGCCTATTAGGGATAAACTTATATGGAGTGATTTACAAATGTGAATGTTATATTCGGAATTTATTTATTTCTGTTAAGCTGCTTTGGGACAATGTCCATTTTTGAAAAACCAATACATTACAAATATAACTGAACTAAACTGAATTTAAATGCAAGTATTCTCTATGGCACAGCAAATATCTGGAAAAGGAACACTGAGTTCTTTAGTTTCATCAGAAACTTTTTGCTGGAGTTTGGTCTGCAATGTCTTAACTTCCATGATCCTCAGCCCACATGACATCTGTTCAGGCTTCTATCACCATGTGGATAGATACCTGATTATTAATTTAACTTGCAATAATGTCTCACTCTTCCCGTGGGCTCGCCACCTGCAGGAGGGACCGTAAGGGACGGTGCTGTGAGGATTGGGCGGCAGTCGAAGGCGGGGGCCTGTTTAGACTGCTGCCCCCGCGACCCAAATTACGGATAAGCGGGAGAAAATGAATGAATGAATGATTAATGTCTCACTTTAGCATTTTCATATGTTTTGGTTGGTTTACAAATGCTTCTTTTTAGGATCTTCTAGTCTAATATATTTAGAATTTCCCTTACTTGTTTCATTTCTTAATATTAACAGTCTGTGCATTCGTCTGGTCTGTTCAGCATGTTACATATCATACATGTGTACACTCACCATGACAAAGTACTTGTATGTGTAAAACACTTGGGAAAATAAGTATAAAGATGAATACTCTGATGAGAAATAGGAAATGAAACAAATGAATAAAATTTAATAAGTGTATGGTTTTTAAGAATGATTTGCAGTAATGTTCATTGGGAAATATGTTCCCATAGAAAATGTAAAGAAGTGCATATCACAGTGGTACCACCCAAATATCTCTTTAATAAAAATTTAATAAAAAAATGTCGCCCTTGTCCTCATGTCGCTTTTAGTACATGTGAAATAAGAGACAGATACAGAGGCTCAAAACATTGATTAGGATGCAAGTTATCATTTAAAAACAAAATGTCAAGCCCCTTCTTAAATCTTAATTTTTTTTCACTGTGTCCTCATGCCTGTCCTCTTTTGCCCTTTTGGAACACCCACACGATTCATAAGCATTGTGAGCTGGTGCTGTTAACATGAACCAGAACATCAGTTCAACTCTCCGGTGTATTGAGAAGGCATGCTTTTTGTTGTAGTTTCCTGTGTGTGTGTGTGTGTGTGTGTGTGTGTGTGTGTGTGTGTGTGTGTGTGTGTGTGTGTGTGTGTGTGTGTGTGTGTGTGTGTGGATGTGTGTGTGAGAGAGAGAGAGAGGGAGAGAGAGAGAGAGAGAGAGTGACCTCTTTCTTCAGTGAAAACACAGGCGTGAGGCATTAGCTTGCACACATTCAGCTGCGGGGGTCAACAACAATGTGTGGTACACACAGGTTTTTCTGTAGCACACACTGAGTATACTTTACTCTGCAGCACAGGACCTCAATGAGTAGGAGGAAGTTTGTGGATCAGTCTGAAGGTCTGTGAGGGATGAGAAAAGCAGATCACGATTTTGAATAATAGTTGTTCATAGCTTCATATGAGCTGTTCGTAGGATTTCAAAAAAGCTTTGATCCCAGGTCAATGGAAAGTGAAAATCCAGTAAGGCACAATTCAGCTGGGTACAGACATGTAACTGACAATGATACACACAAACACACATTGAGATGGTCTGGATATCAGAAGACTAGCTTGTCATTTTAGATATATAGGTGAAAACGATTTATTGAAAATTTATTCAGAGTCTCTGCCAGGAAAACTGTGCATGATGCTGAAATACATCCTGGATGAGACACCAGTCCATTTCAGCTTGTAACTCCAAATCCACAAGCACAGAATTAATCAGTGTGCAACTGTTATATGCAATTAATTTATTTAAAAGACTTTATTGCTTCCACTGTGTTGTTATTTCTTTGCATATCCCAGCAATGTAGGATCCTGGGGTGAAAGCAGAGGGTCAGCCATGTTACAGTGCCCCTGGAACACAGAGAGTAAAGGGCCTTGCTCAAGGGCCCTAAGACTGGCAGCTTGGTGATACCAGGGCTTTAACCCCAGACCTTCTTAATCGTGCCACCACCTCTGAAAGATTTCACACTGCAAAAAATAACCGTCTAAATATAAGAAATAAATGCATGAGTTAAGAAGATACAGACTAGAAACAAGGCCAATTATCTGCCAGAGCAGTAAAATAATTACACTTGGTAAGATTTCTTAAAATAAGAAAACATATCCAGACTTTTGTTTAAAATTTAAAATTTAAATTAAAATTAGCATTAAGACACTTTCAATTCCAGGTTCAAGGCTCCTCACTGTCTCAGCTGTAATGTTGCTGGAGCGTTTCCTTGGCACAGTCGCCACCGGCTCGCTCATTAGGGACAAACTTACACTTATAAAGTACAACCTTATTTATTCTTTATCACTACATTATCTGTGCAAAGCTGCTTTGAAACAATGTTCATTGTTAAAAGTGCTATACAAATATAATCAAATTGAATTATCACACACATGGACTACAAATATATATATATATATACTGTATATGGAAGCTGATACATGAGTATATTGCTTTATTATATAGATGACAATTGAGTTACATTGCTTTTACTGCCATAGGAAAGATCTTAATAAGGATTGGCTTATGGAAAAAAACTAAAAAAGTATTTTTGGAACCCACCTGCTTCTCAGAAATGTACATGCCAGTGAAAGAGAAAGGAACAAGAGAAATGAAACCTGGTGAGGGTCAAGGGAGCAATGTAACGTTAGACTCTCTGTCCCTCTCACTCACACACACTATTTCAAATTCCACCAGCTGTACATGAGTACACCTCATTACTCATTCTACTTCTACCAGACATTACAGAAAAGGCCTGAAGCATACAGCAGAAAGTGACCCGGTACTATTTGTTTGGTGATTCTGTAAGGATGGCGAGAGCTATTTTAGTGCTGTAAGGGAGAAATGTTTTGCTGAAAGGGAGACTGAAAGAGAGACATTATAAGGATGCAACGAGTGTGATTAAATGTAGTAATTGTAAAGGTACTTTTAGTAGTAAATATTGTGGTTGAGTTCAAAAATTAAAGTGTTATTTTATTTTAATCAATTAACAAAATGGAAAGTAATTGAACAGAAGAAAAATTCAAATCAGATCAATATTTAGCAGTGGCAGGCGGTCAGGGCCTGCAAAGCCTTTTCTACTATCAGAAGCACTGACCTACATTTACAACCTAAATTCTAATATTTGTTCCATGAAATTGTTTTAATTGATTCCCAACAGTTTATTCTCTTCATTTCATAGTGTTTCTCTTGGCTGCACTGCTTCCAGTACGTGTATGTGGATGTTAGATTTTTTGTCCAATCAGATTTCAGCCTCTATGTGCTGCCATGTCAATCTAATCTGTCCAGGGCCTTCAAAGTCAGTACTGCTGGCCCTTTTACCATAGAGATTATTAGAAATGGGTCTGTTTCTTTAACCAATCAGATTTTGAATTCGCCTCATAGGGCCAGCTAGCTGGCACAGAATAGCGTCAGCATTTTTCTGTCCTCTTATTCGTCAGAGGGAAACTGTTACAAGCAAGTTCAACTGGCAAAACACATCTGTAGCTTTGCACACATTAATACATCTGAGTTAGACTTTTTTATGCCTACGGAGAAAGAGACATTTATTTGGTTTCGGACATACTTAAAATAGTGGTGGTATTAAGAGGATTAAGAAGTGGCCCGCCACCCTTTGGCTTTTAGTTTACTATTACTTTCTTACTATTGCATACTGTGTAGGAGGCTTACTGTAAAACAGCCAATTTCTGCTACTAACTCTGCTAAACTACTACTAAAGTGAGGTTGTGGAAGACTGTACTTAGGTATACTGTACACCAAGGCAAGGTAGTTGGATAGCAGATTGGGTTTTCAAGATGTGCTGTTTAAGCTATTTTGAAAAAGCACGAAGAAACTGGCAATGGTTGGACAAGAAATCTTAATACAGCCAATGAAAGACACATCATTCTTACTTTTCTTTGACATCAGAAGATGTCCAGCAGTGCCATCAGCAAAGAACTAACAGAAACCAGTGGCACCCAAGAGCACATGTTTATTCTCTGGAGAAGGCTGGCCAGAAGTGGTCTTGATGGAGGAATTGCGAATCAAATGCCATGGAAACCAGCGACTTAATAATGCACAAAAACATAGGAACTTGGGTATGAAAAATGGCAGCAGGTGCTCTGGACTAATGGGTCAAAATCTGACATATTTGGCAAGTTGTTTTCCTAACGGCTGGAGAGCGGTACAATAATAATTGTCTGCAGGCAACAGTGAGGTTTCCTGCAAGTTTGGGGATGCATTTTTGCAAATGAATTTGGAGAATTGGTCAGGATTAATGGTGTCCTCATTGCTGAAAAATACAGGCATATACTTATCTAATATGCAGTACTATCAGCAACGACCTCAAACATACAGTTAATATCAGTAAGAACTGCCGTCACTGCAGAGAACAACAAAAAGTTCTGAAAGTAATAGATTAAATATCATTTTCCTGGCAAACTGACTCCTGTAGAGTCAGAGATATAACAGATGTGGTCAGACTTGCTGATGATCAATTAATCAAGTCATCTGGCTGCTACTAAACCTCTTAATTCATATGGAAGCAGTTCTATTTAGTGGTGTTTTCATTCTGGCATTATTTAAAAATAAATAAATAATCAATTGTGAAATATGTCATGTGTTCATCTAAGGTTGTATTTAACTTATTTTAAGAATAACTTAGCAGTTTTTTTAACCACACACACACACACACACACACACACACACACACACACACACACACACACACACACACACACACACACACACTCAGTGTATATTTATGCAGATTCTGTAATGCAATTAAAAGGGCATATATGGAAAATTAAGCTGTGCAACGTCAATCACATTACAGATGGTGATCAAAGTGCTGACATCCACATTCTGGACAATATTTGATGCAGTGACGTCAGGGCACGTTTCTTGGTTTTGCAGTATCAGTCACTTATAATTTCTGCTGGCTAAAGGAATGTGAAATGGGGAAATTTTTTTCATTTATCCAAAAATAGAACACAGATATAACAGTTACAAGCATGTCCAGTGATAAACTTTAACTTAACACTATTTCTACTGAAATTAAATTCTTTTCATTTCAACAAGCTCTTAGTAGAAATCCTGATCTTAGTCTTTTGATGGGATCAAAAAATAAAATGCTAAAGAAAAATAAAAATAAAAATAAAAAAACCCAGAACAGTTCGATCAGAACAGAATCTTTAAAAAGCTCGAACTTAAAGCTATTGTGTTATGTGAGCAGTGAAGTGAATAATTATATTGCACCAATGCTTTTAGTGATCTCAGGCCGGGAATGTTGGCACAGAAAACTGGAGCTCCTGCCATACAAGCAATTTGTTTAATCATAAATGCAGTCCAGCTTTCACAGACATGTAATATACAACATTCACTGCCAAATCCTGAGAGAAGAAGAGTAAAATCTATAACTTCAATGCACAGAAAAAAAATGCAAAAGCCACATATTGAGTTTAACTATCATTAAGACATTTTAAAGTTTATAGTGGCTGCTTGTTGAGGACTGCATGGGGATTTCTACTTTGAACAAATTCACACATGCTGGGTTGTTTCTTTCTGTACAAAATACTCCAAAAACAGCATGTGAGTATGCAAGGTGAAGCAATTTGTGTAAATCAACATTTGTACTGTATTTTGCAGATGCCAAGTTGACAACCATGCTTAAAAAAATCTATATAAAATATAATACAACATTGTTTTAACATTTTTTTTAAATACACAGACATTTCGTTCAGATGTAAAGATATAAGCATCTAGAATATATCATAATTTTTTTATGTATAATAATTCAAGGAAATATGCATAAATTCAATATACAAACAGTGAAAACAAGCATTTAAACGTATTAAAGCCGCAGTAAATCACGTTTGAAAACAGATACGTTAACTGTTGTAGTAGACAAATGCTTTAAAGAGAGAATGGAACGGTGAAACGCAGCAAGCAAACAGGCTTGATTTTTTAAAAAAAGGAAAAAATATGCATTGATGTACAAATGCATAATCATTCGAACAACAGTGACAAAAAAATTTACTCGTTTACTACTACTATTTGCTGTTTTTAGATTTACTGTTTGTTCGCACCTTTTGAATTGAATCCATCACCATGCTCGTAAGAGGTGATCGCGCAACCTGATGCTCGCGAGTTACGACAGAACAGATCCAGTGCGACTGTCCTAAAGATAGCAAACAAATAGTTTACACAATAGCACTTTATCAAATGATACCATTTTCACATAATGAGCATTTTACAGTTTTTGCTCACTTTGCTGATGTTTTGCCTTCATCTGTGACAGCAGTGTGTTTTCTTTTCACATGTTCGTACATCACTGTGGTACCTCCATGCCACACAAGCTCAGCTTCGCATAACTTGCAAGTTCTTTGTTGTGTTAATATAAAATTCTCCCATGCCTTGGATGGGACGCACACTTTTCCCTGCTGTGTTATCTTACGTCACGCTAACCCAAAACTTGAGCAGCTCAACTAATCTATAATGGTATTCGTTGACAACAAATTTAATCATCGATTAATTATCGTTGTTGCAGCTCTAGTAATAATTCTCTAAAAATGTTATAATTTATATACTAAAGTTGTTTTATCACATTTTTATACTTAAATAAAAGAATACAAGTCAAGCTAAAGTTAGAAAAACAATTACATAAAAGATCTAACTATAAAATAACAACCAGCTACAACAATAAAACGGCTTCTTAAATCTTTTTAATATTATTGACTAAAAAGAAAATCGAACAGTCCACCGAAGCCCAAATTATGGTTATTTATAATTCTGTGTTAAACCTGACACACATTCGCATGTGTAGACTTTTAGTCATTCACTGCTATCAGAAACCACGTGTCCAACAAACTGCTTTACATAATTCTTCAGTAAAATAACTCAATTTTTTTTTTTTTACTATACATGCAACCATTGAGCCAAATCATTAAGAGCCACTGCAGCTGTATGTTTAAGTGTGAAAAACAGACCTAACATTTGTTTCGGATATAATTACATCTTGATCCAGGGGCCCAAAAGGCAACGTGATACCACAGACGGATACATTTATATACAGCCTTAGCATGGAAATAAGATTTTGAAACTTACAGGTTGGATACAGGATATCTGACACAGACATGCATATGTTCAGTGGTGAACAGTAACAAATAGTTTTTTACTTTGTTACTGTACTTAGCTACATTTTGTGTAAGTTTCTTTACTTTATTGAACATTTGTACTTTATCAGAGTATTTTTATTTTGAGAATCTTTTACTTCACAACATGTTAATGGATAGTCTTATTTTTACTCCACTGCCAATCCACCCGAAAATACATGATGTTTCTCAATACTATGAAGTGAATACATATATTGTGTTATATGAGAAGAAACCATAACCGTAATCCACAGAGTAAGACCACTCTTACTCTGTGTCTGTAACTCAAATATGTATGATGTGCAGGAGAATGGAACACTGAACTGCATAAACGATTGAAAACTAGTTCTTATAGATTAGATTATTATTTGTACTCAAGTGAAAATTTTACTTTTGTGTCTTCTACTGTAATAATATTTAAGAACCCTTGTTTGTACTTTTACTCATTCAGAAAAAGTGTACTTTGTCCACCACTGCATATGTTACCATACCAAATGCAAATAATACCCGATTAAACAGCACACTGCAAGAAATGCCAGAACTAAAGTGTCACAGTGTAACTGGATACTTATACAGTACTCAAGCTTCTGCATTTTGTTTCTGAATTTCAATTAAAATAAACATTTAAAAAACTGACCATATCCATACCAACAACCAGTTTCCCTGAATGCAACAAAACAGCATGACAGCATGCTGTATCTTGATAATTGTCTGATATTCACTATAAAATACTGTGCTGGATCATTGATGCTTTAGGGCTGCTGCAGCTGGTGGTTCAGGAGCTCTTATAAAGACAGGTGGCATCAGGAGTTCTGCTAAGCACCAGGATATTTCGGCCCCAAAATAATGATTAAGACTTGGTCACAGACAGACATTTTAGAAGGATAATGACCCTAAACATCTATTTAATTCAAAGCAGAAATGGTTATAGTACACACAAAATGACTGTTTTGGAATGGCCATCTCAGTCTCTGTATTTGGAACCTACTGAAAATCTCTTCTGCATCAGGAACTGAACCTGATCCTTGTGCATTGTACATTATTCATAAAGAAACATTCTACAAATGTATCCAACATCGCTACAGTATACAGTACAGACCAAAAGTTTGGACACACCTTCTCATTCAAAGAGTCTTCTTTATTTTCATGACTATGAAAATTGTAGAGTCAGACTGAAGGCATCAAGGGCTATTTGACCAAGAAGGAGAGTGATGGGGTGCTGCGCCAGATGACCTGGCCTCCACAGTCACCGGACCTGAACCCAATCGAGATGGTTTAGGGGTGAGCTGGACCGCAGAGTGAAGGCAAAAGGGCCAACAAGTGCCAAGCATCTCTCGGGGAACTCCTTCAAGACTGTTGGAAGACCATTTCAGGTGACTACCTCTTGAAGCTCATCAAGAGAATGCCAAGAGTGTGCAAAGCAGTAATAAAAGCAAAAGGTGGCTACTTTGAAGAACCTAGAAAATGACATTTTTCAGTTGTTTCACAATTTTTTGTTATGTATATAATTCCATATATAATTCCACATGTGTTAATTCATAGTTTTGATGCCTTCAGTGTGAATCTACAATTTTCATAGTCATGAAAATAAAGAAAACTCTTTGAATGAGAAGGTGTGTCCAAACTTTTGGTCTGTACTGTATATCACAGGAAAAGATCACCAGTGTTTAATTATATTGGATTGTAATTTGATCACATAGATAGCTTTTAATGAATACAAACTGCTCAATTAATTTGTCTGGGACATCATTTTACTGTCCACATGCAGCCACACACTGATTTTCTCTCTGAAATTCAGCCAATTTTCAGCCTAATGTATTACTTAAAATGAACAGATTACAAGTTTATGTGGTTTGTTTGTAGGAATAAGTATAACAATTTTTTGATCTGTGAATTTCTGAGTGTGTTACTAGAATTTTTGAGTTACTTTTGCAATGTTAAATGCAGTATACAAATAAATTTGAATTGAATTATCTCAAGCACATTATTGCATGCATTATTTGACTGCTTACCCTCAGTGCCACAAGCTTTTTTCTAAACATGGTTATAAGCAATACACCACCTTCATCTGCTCAGATAAAACCCTGACGCAAACGAATGAACACTGAATTTATTAGGAAGGCCAACTCAGCAAAAGTGAGATGCTGGTTTTTTTTTTAAGGGGATGATGGTTGCACTTTGGCAAGCAGCGGAATAAGTGTGTGTTTTTTTTGTCTGTGTGTGTGTGCTGTAAGTTCTAAGTCTACACATTGGTGACAAAAGGAAAGATCTTTAAAGGGAAAACTGTTATGCTGTGGTAGCTCTACTTGTTTAGCTCTACGTGACTCCTTGACCGCCCCAAAAGTCCAGCAGAGCATTATTAAATCTATTATTACAAATGGTAAAAATATGGCACAATGTGACTCTTCCTACAGGAAGCCATCAATCAAAAGGTAGTTAATCAATAGGTAAGAGTTCTTCAGCTGAGATCAGAGACTCGTTTCACATGACAACTATAGCCAGGAAACTTTACACAGTTGGGCAGAAAAATATTAAGCCATAGCAAGTCCTGTTTGGAGGATTCATAGAAAAAAGTATAGTAAGAGAGTAGCACTGTGTAGAAAATTGCCTTTAGCCTCTTGGATGTTTCTATGACTAATGCCTTTTTTACCAGTTAACTGAATTTTGGTGGACTACCTCTTAGTTTTTTTTTTTTTTTTTCATATTTAGTCTTTGTTTCAGTATTGAATTTTATGGCTTATATTTTAAAATATTTTTTATAACCAAATCCAGATTGACACTCTTGCAGAACCAATATTAAACACCAACACAGCTGCAGATTTTGTCTTGAATAACTGCATGTTTAATTCATATTAAGGTTGTTATAATCAAAGTAGGGTTTGTTACTGTTATTAGTATATATTTACAAAGACATTTGATGGAGTTTACATGTAAGTATTAATTAAGCTGTTAGTAAGGTGTGAATTCTTGCAATAACCAAAAAAGTTCATAATGAATAACACAACAGGAATCCTGTCTTAGTTACGGTTTGGACATTATTAGTTCCTGATTAGTACATTAGATGATGATTATACTAGAGGGACCATTCAGAGCATCCTGAGCAGCTGCATCGCTGCCTGGTTTGGGAACTCGATCTTCCCTCTGTCGCGGTTATTTACACCACACGCTGCTTTCGCAAGGCCAACAGCATTGTGGACGACCCCACACACCCCTCACACACACTCTTTACTCTCCTACCATCAGGAAAGAGGTTCAGAAGCATTCAGGCCTCATATCAAGACTATGAAACATTTTTTTCCCTCAAGCCATCAGGAATCTCAGAACAGAACTGAACTTACTCAACTGTGTGTTACTGAGCTTTTAATGATGTTTTATATAGCACAAGCGTCCTAAAGGAACATAGTCTCATTTCACTGTGTACTGTGTCAGCTTTATATGGTTGAAACTTGACACTGCCTCAGCAACAGCATTTTGAAAATGTGGATGTTTACCAAGCATTATTATATTAGCATAGCTATTGTACTTGTGCAATTGTACACATATACAGTGGTTTATATATAAAGTGTTATAAAGTGCTATAAAGTGTTTGCCCCCGTCCTGATTTCTTATTTCTTTGCATATTTGTCACACTTCAAAGTTTCAGATCATCAAACTAATTTAAATATTAGTAAAAGATAACACAAGTGAACACAACATGCAGTTCTTAAATGAAGGTTTTTATTATTGAAGGAAAACAAAATCCAATACTACATGGCCATGTGTGAAAAAGTATTTGCCCCCTAAACCTAATACCTGGTTGGGCCACCCTTAGCAGCAACACCTGCAATCAAGCGTTTGCGATAACTTGCACTGGGTCTGTTACAGCGCTGTGGAGGAATTTTGGTCACTCATTTATGCGGAATTGTTGTAATTCAGCCATATTGGAAGGTTTTCGAGCATGAACCGCCTTTTTAAGGTCATGCCACAGCATCTCAATAGGATTCAGGTCAGGACTTTGAATAGGCCCCTCCAAAGTCTTCATTTGGTTTTTCTTCAGCCATTCAGAGGTGGACTTGCTGGTGTGTTTTGGATCATTGTCCTGCTGCAGAACCCAAGTTCGCTTCAGCTTAAGGTCACGAACAGATGGCCGGACATTCTTCTTCAGGATTTTTTGGTAAACAGCAGAATTCATGGTTCCATTTATCACAGCAAGTCTTCCAGGTCCTGAAGCAGCAAAACAGCTCCAGACCATCACACTACCACCACCATATTTTACTGTTGGTATGATGTTCTTTTTCTAAAATGCAGTGTTATTTTTATACCAGACATAATGGGACACACACCTTCCAAAAATCTTTACTTTTGTCTCGTCAGTCAACAGAGTATTTTCCTAAAATTCTTGGGCATCATTAAGATGTTTTCTGGCAAAATCTAGACAAGCCTTTATGTTCTTTTTGCAGCAGCAGCAGCAGTTTTTGTCTTGGAACTCTGCCATGCAGACCAATTTTGCCCAGTCTCTTTTTTATGGTGGAGTCATGAACAGTGACCTTAACTGAGGCAAGTGAGGCCTGCAGTTCTTTGGATGTTGTTGTGGGGTCTTTCGTGACCTCTTGGATGAGTCGTCGCTGTGCTCTTGGGGTAATTTTGGTCGGCCGGCCACTCATTTGTTTTTGAATTTCTTTGGATCTCAGCATGCTGTCTATCTTTTGAGGATCTTTTGGTCTACTTTACTTTGTCAGGCAGGTCCTATTTAAGAGATTTCTTGATTGTGAACAGGTGTGGCAGTAATCAGGTCTGGGTGTAGCGAGAGAAATTGAACTCAGGTGTGATAAAACACAGTTTTAACAGCGTGGCAAACACTTTTTCACACAGGGCCATGTAGTTTTGGATTTTGTTTTCCTCAATAATAAAAGGTTTATTTAAAAAGTGCATGTTGTGTTAACTTGTGTTATCTTTTACTAATATTTAAATTAGTTTAATGATCTGAAACAATAAAGTGTACCAAACATGCAAAAAAAATGCATGCAAGAAAATCCAAGTAGACAATGATTAGGGAACACATTTAGCATCAATTCAGTGTGTTATAGAAAAGTAATATCTGTTTTACGCTAATCAATATCAATATCTGTTAACAAGTAATCAAACAGCATTACCACTGCCATGTGTGCCGCTTCAGTGTGTACACTATTTTTTTGTTTGCCATTTGATTGATTATATTATATTCTCTACACATTAAAATAAAGTTTATCAGTCAAAATGCTGAATGAATGGAAATTATACAACAGTCAAGACTAATGTCAGGCAACTTTCCAAGGGTGTTTATATAATTCTTACATTTGATTATAGTCTGCTACAATAAGAAGGGAAACCAGTTCAGCATGGTCAATCAACCAAGGCTCATTGATGTGTGTAATTAGCAAGGTTAGCTTGTCTGGTCCGTTCAGTACAGAAGAGCTATTGTAGCACAAATTGCTGAAAATTTGAATGCTGGCTATAATAAAACAGTGCATCACTGTCTGATACAGGTCATAGTGCCCATGCTGACTTGTGCACCTACATTTAGCAGGTCAAATCTGTCTGGGTGTGGATTTATATGTATGATCTCATATGTATGACTGTTTAGCCATTAGAAACACACTGACAGGGCAAAAGAGGTAAAATTACACATTTTCAAATTGTAAAAATTTGCTTTAGTCTTTAATGTGTAAAATGAATTTCATTTTTTAACATTTCTCACCTGTGCAGCTGAAATGTATCTTCATGGAAGCCTTCTTTGAGCTCACTGCATTGGATGTACTTGGTGTCCCAAGTGTCTTATCAGCACTATCACAAGGAAAAACTGTTTGAATGCTGGTTTATTATAGATTTTCTCTACATGGTGACGGAAAAAAATAATGACGCATAACATCATGTGGCTTTTTACAGGGGATTCCTGAAGCTCCTGTTTATCAACATCTGGAACATCTGGGAGCGAGAAACCGAGTCAGCTCTTTTACGTTTCTCATGTCATGATACACATTAGAAAGAATCTGCCTCAGTAATATAATGCTGGAAATTGTGTGTGTGTGTGTGTGTGTGTGTGTGTGTGTGTGTGTGTGTGTGTGTGTGTGTGTAGGGTCAGCTTACAATGCTCTTTGAAGCACACTTCTCGCAGCCTCTGGAGCTTTATAGTGACTCAGGGGCTTTAACCAGCATAATGCTGTGCCTTGTGATGCAGCATGTAGGAGATGTTGGAGGGAATGGAGAGAATCTGATAAACTTTCTTTCTCTTTTTCTCTCTCCGCATGTTGCTCTCCACAGGTAAGCAAGCACTAACATCAGGTGCTTATCTTAGCTTGTTGACTGGTTGTACACAAAAGAGCTGTGTAGCAGGAGGCGCTACTAACTATAAAAATATAAAACCTATTCTGCATGAACCATGAACAAGAGAAAGTTTCCCAACCCCACTATATATTTACCGCAATATTACATTTTATTTTACATTTAATTATTTAAATAAATTAATAATGTCTAATCTTTTTTAAAATACATTACATTTTTTATTATTAATTTCATTGTTTAGTGTTTAATAATTTTTTTGACAGCAGAGAAAGTTTTGAGGAATAGTATTTTTAAATTACTTTTTAAACTTAATTTGTATTTTATTGTTGTTCATTTTTAAGTGCAATAAGTCAAAATCTTATGTGAAATGTGATTCCTCACTTCAGGAACCCTCGGTTAGTATTTATGCACTACAGATTTCATTTATTAATTTATTAATTAAGCTTTAAAAATGCACACAGTGGAAAAACAACATAAAAAACTACTCCTCATGCTTCTTTATGTTACACAGAGAATTTGAGATAAGCACCATGGGAATCTTAATGATAAGTGACACTGCCAATTATTAAACCAGTCATGTGGGAATTGTGCTTGAGGGTGTGATAGTGTTTTAAGACATTGGGAATGTAGCTACAAATTTGAGCTACACTTTCAAAATGTAGCAAACATTCTTAATGGAGTTGGATGAGGGTGAGCTCACTAACACAACCCAATTATTTTACAGTCCAAATCCATTCTCAAAGTTCTTGAGTTGCTCAGTAACTTCATGGATCTTTGGGCTGTTGAGGTGGACCGATTTCCAGCTGCACAGAGTGGTCTCTAATGTAAGAAAACTCCATCAGTGGTAGGGCGTCAGAATAAATCAGGTAGACCTGAAATGGTAGACCTGAAATGCTCCATTGAATGCATTAAATCGAAAAAATAAAATAAAAATTCTAAATCCTGTTTTATGATTTTTTAATTTAGTGTAATTTTTTTATACTTCCAGTGTCATGATAAAAATGCATCTAAAAGAATTTAATTAAAATGGTATAAAACTGTAAATAAGAATACAATATAAATGATGATGAATTACAGGTATTTTTCAGTCATTCTACTCATTTTCACAGTCTTAGATCATATTTTCTATTAATTAAATTATTACTTTAATTCAAAATGAGGAAAGAGACAACAATTAAATGTTCATTTCATTTATTTGAAATACTGTTTATTTATAGTTTAGTTGGTGAAGATATTCGAAACAGGACATCTGTGGTAATCAATCTGATGTCCTCTTCTGTTCAAATCAGAAATCAACAATCAACAATTTGAGGCAGATACTGAGGTAAATCTCAGTTTAAACACTTGTGTTAAAGAGCACTGGCATCACTGATGGATTTCAGTCCCTGGAGCAACAAACATCCCCATTGCTACTGTTCATATACTTATGGCTTTGACTTGTTTATGTAAAAATGGCTGTCCTGATTGACGGTCTTTTGAGCTGACTGATTGGTGCTTTTAATTTGACTCCTTATTTTTAAGGCCTTGTTTCTCATGGTGGGCCATTTTGTCAAGCTTGGTGGTAAAAATCTTACAATGAGCTGACTTTTACAGGGCATGTCCTCCTTCTGGCAGACTCACCCTCTTGGTGAGTCTAAAATTTGGACACAAGAAAGAAAAGTGTGAAATCTTTTCAATGGATGTTGCTGTGCTTTAACACCAGAATAATTTGAACGAATTTAACACAGAGGTATAACAACATAAAATATTCCTGATCATTATTGAATGGTTACAAACATGTAAACTATTAATTGTGTAGCATTATCAAAGATACCTCTCACACCAACCATTGACTATTTACCCTTCTCCCATCAAGCAGACGCTACAGGTGCCTCAGAGCCGCACAAACAGACTGAAGTATAACATTATACTTCCCATATTTATACTGTATATACTGTAACATACATACATTCATACTTACATAATGTACTTACATAACTTACATTCATGAACGTACATAACTATATCATGTCATTTGAGTATAATATCTGTGTCAGTCTATACATTACCCTTGCACAGTATATTGTAGATTGTATATTACTATATATACCATATATTATTATCTACTGCACTCTTCTGTACATTAATCACCCTCATCCATGTATATATGGACCTCATACCCTATTTATCTGACTGCTTTTTATAGTAAATAGACCACTTATGCACTGCTTTTCATTGGCTTTGTACATGTACCTAACACAATGACAATACATTTGAATCTAATCTAATCTATTCTAATCTATTCTAATCTAATCTAATCTAATCTAATCTAATCTAATCTAATCTAATCCAATTAGAAGATTCTTGTGGCTTTATGGTGAAAGCGACACAGTTATCAAGTATTTTAGAAATTGTTCTGTGATTTATTACTTGCTGATTTTTGCAGATGTTATGTGCTCCAGACCAGCATTGGTAATGTCTGCTCTTAACTAAGGTTCTTTGTCAGTTGTTTAGTTGTTTTTGTTCTTCTATTGGCTAGTTGTGTGTAAAGTCATTACATAGAGTGTAATTACAGTGCATCCAGAAAGTATTGACAGCGCTTCACTTTTTACAAATTTTTTTATGTTACAGCATTATTCCAAAATGGATTAAATTAATTATTTTCCTCAAAATTCTACAAACAACACTCCATAATGACAGTGAGCTCAGGTGGAAACCAGGCACCGCTCATCAATTGGCCAATACGATCCTTACAGTGAAGCATGGTGGTGGCAGCATCATGCTGTGGGGATGTTTTTTAGCAGCAGGAACTGGGAGACTACTCAAGATTAAGGGAAAGATGAATGCAGCAATGCACAAAGACAGGTTATAAGGTTGAGAGGTTTTGCAAAGGAGAATGGGAGAAACTGCCCAAAAATAGGTGTGGCAAGCTTGTAGCATCATTCTCAAAAAGACTTAAGGCTAAAATTGGTGCTAAGGCTGCTTCAACAAAGTATTGAGCAAAGGCTGTGAATACTTATGTACATGTGATATTTTTAATAAATTTTCAGACACACTTCTGTCATGTTGTCATTATGGGGTATTGTTTGTAGAATTTTGAGAAAAATAATGAATTTAATGTATTTTATAATTAAGGCTGTAACATAACAAAATGTGGAAAAAATGAAGCGCTGTGAATATTTTCTGGATGCACTGTATAATTACAGCTTACCTTCTATTACTCTATCAGAATGTTTAATAAAAAAGTAAAGTGTAAGCTGTAAGTGAAATGATTAATTGTACTATGTGTTGGATCGTACTATGTGTTAATGTAGAACAAGATATAGCATTTTGGGCTTTAATTTGCATGTGAGCAGTCATTTCCCTGTACTGGGGCTTTCCACTGCAACAAAATTTCTGGGTAAATGCCAGAACACAGATTTTAGATTTGAGTATCATTATTATGTGAAAGCAAAAAAAAAAAAAAAATTATTCAAACGGGAGAAACGTTTAAATAAAATGTTTTATTTTATGAGGGAAATGGTTTGCTGATTTGATTTACCTAATTAAATTAAAAGTATCGAGGCAAATATTTTTTTGAAGGTTTTTTTTTTTAAGATGATCTTAATCAGTGATCAAATGTGGATTTAAATGTCTTGTTTGCATATGAGATTACTTATTAATTATCTAATACTGTCACGAGGTTTCAAAGTTTGACTGATCTCTGTAAGTTTGCTTGTGATATACAAGACTAAAGCAATGTAGTTTGTTAATACATTAATAATCAGCAAATTAATATATCATTGACCTACTTTATTTGATACTAATCTACTGTTCATTAGAAAAAGAAAACATGCTAATTTCAGTTTATCCAGGTAATGCTCGCAAATTAGCAGTTACATCAAATGTTTGTTTTTTTTACTTAACTGAGTTTATGTTATTTCTTGCTATGTTTAGTCCAGTATCTCGGAAACAAATCGCTGAGTGTCCTTCCTTCATTTCTTTTCTGCCTACATAAACATTAACATTACCTCAAACATTTCATATGCATTGTATCAACACAAAGAACAGTCTACTATACTGCAACCCTGCACCTGTAGACTTCTTTGGAAAATATTATCATATGCACTGCCTCACTTTTACATACTCTGCACTAATTGAACAATTTGTTTATCTTTATTTTTAATTTCTTTTTATTTTTTTTATTATTTTGTTTTCCTAGTTTTTATAGTTTCTATATTTTTATAGCACCAACACACCATGACAAATTCCTTTCTTATTATGGTAAGAAATAAAATATTGTCTGTCAAAAGTATGGAAGAACCTGTGTTCCAAAAAGTGTTCTCTGTCTTACATAACAACAGAAGAGAGGATGTTAACAGACTGCCTCACAGTCACAAATGGAAGAACCTGAGTGGTTTGGGTTTGTTTCGAAGCAGGGTAAATTGGAGACATTTTACAGCCAATGTATATGACCTGTGTAAATAAAGAACACCCTCAGAATATTAGAATATGAAATGAGTTCCAGCCAATTTGATCATGGTAACTTTTTAGTCTTTCTTGACTTGTTGCAAGTGATGCTCATTCCTGCTAATGTGTCTAAAAAGACAGTGCAAAAAGTGCAAAATGTGTCTATTTAGCTCTAAATAACAAAGGTTGTGTGCTGGAGTGAAAGGGAGTATATCAACCCCTCTTTTTGTCTCCGGTTTCACTCCAACAAACCCCTCATTTCCTGCACTTGGCTTGCACAGTGACTGCCAAAAGCTTCCTGCTCAGCCTTCCTTATTTCAGGAAGCTACATTAACTTCAATCAGCACACACAGATGCAATGTCCAGATATTCACCGGGATTCATATATCTGACGATGACATGGCTGCCACATATCTTAGCTGCTGTTCTAGTGTTCCATTATAATTATTAAGGGATTAGTGGGTCAAAAGGTTCACCTGTCCTGTGCTGAGGCATGTGAAAGAGGAAGCACATACACACACAAACTTATCGTTTAATGAGGTGCAATAAGCAGGGCATCTGGAAAGTATTCACTTTTCTTAGTAAGGGCCTTAGCAAGAAAGATGACCAAGAACTCAGTCAGTTTGACTGAGCTCCGGAGATCATGTGTGGAGATGGGACAAAGTTTCAGAGACAAACATCACTGCAGCTCTCCATCAATCAAGGCTTTATGGCAGAGCGTCTAGACAAAAGTATCGCCTCAGTGCAAAACCCATGGAAGCCCATTTTGAGTTTGCTATCGGGCACCTTAAGGACTCTGAGACTATGTAAAACAAGATTCTCTGCTGGTCTGAGATTGAACTGTTCGGCCTCAATATTAAACATTTGGTCTGGAGGAAATCAGACACTACTCATCACCTGCCCAAAACCATCCCGAAAGTGAACAAGATAGTGGCAGCATTATGCTGTAGTGGTGTTTTTCAGCAGCAGGGACTGGAAGACTGGTCAGGGTTACAGCAAGCTGAATGGAGCAAAGTATAGAGACACCCTAAATAAAAACATGTTCCACAGCACTCAGGACCTCAGTCTGGACCGACAATTCACCTTTTCTACATTACACCAACACTAAGCACACAGCCTAGACAACACAGGAGTGGCTTTGAGACAACACTGTGAATGTCCTATAGTGGCCCATCCAAAGCCCTGACTTGGATCTTACTAAACATCTCTTTAGAGACCTGAAAGTGTTCACTGATGGTCCCCATCCAACGTGACAGAGCTTAAAAAAGATTTGCAATAAAGAACGTCAGAAAATCCCCCAATCCAGGTGTGAAAAGTTTATTGTGTTAGACCCAAATAAAACTCGAGACTGTAAATACTATCAAAGGTGCTTCAACTAAGTACTGATTAAAGGAATACTTATGTACATGTGATATTTAACTTACTTTCACATAATTAAAAAATTACAGACGTTACTAGAATTCTGTTTTGACTTTGTCATTATGGGGTACTGAGTGTAGATTCATGAGAAAAACATTTATTTGAATAATTATGGTATCAGGCTTCAGCGTAACAACATTTTTAAAAGTGAAGGTGGTCTGAATACTTTTCAAATGCACTGTATATTTCCTCTGGCTGTGTTCTGACAAAGACCAAATATACATTTCTTCACTAAACACTCCACAAAGCAAGTAATAAATCTACATAAAGACTTTTGAATTACTCTGTTTTACGGGCTGCAATGCCGCATCTCTAACAAAGGTTTTAGCCTGATGGTATTTTTAGAATGTTGCTAATGTTGCATGTTTTTCGATAGAAACCTCACCGCCCTTCTGCAGTTCCCTCTGCATAAGTGTGTCTGCGAAATGCTGTAAAGGGAAAATAGAAATATTTTATTAAATGTTATAAAAGTCATAAAGGGAAAAAAATCAACAAAGGTGCATTATTCATAGCCTTTGTCAGGGTCAATGAAGGCATGGTGGAGCAGTGGGTAACATTTGGATTCCCAGCACCATTTGGATCTCACTTCATGTGGAGTTTGGACATTGGACCTCTTTGAGTGTTTAAAGGCTCTGGCATGGAGAAGCTGATGGTGGATCTATGATTATCGCAAATGTTGAGCTATTTTATGAGTTGCTCAGTAGCTACTGGTACCACAATCTCAAATTACTGTTAAAGACTGTAGAAAGAAACTTACTCATAATCTTACATTCCAGTGCTCATGTTAGTTCTCACTCTCCAGTGTTCTGTATTGTTTAAAGATTTATAATCACACTCTTGATGTTACCCAAATGAGGATGGGTTCCCTTTTGAGTCTGGTTCCTCTCAAGGTTTCTTCCTCTTAAAATCTAAGGGAGTTTTTCCTTGCCACAGGCTGCTCATCAGGGATAAATACACATCACTCACCTTAACTGTTAAATTATGTAAATCTGCTTTGAGAGAATGTCTGTTCTGAAAAGCGCTATAGAAATGAACTTGACTTGACTTGTAGACCTGAAAGGTTCTTGTCTCCATATTGAGTTTCTACTATACATGTACAGTTTCACATGTTCTCATAGTGTCCACATAGATTTCCTCTGGTTTTCTTAAATTGTCAACGAAAAATTTGACTGGCTACTCATATTCATTCATAGTATTCCTGCTTTATGAACAACATAGGATAAAGCAGCTAAAAAAGAGGGCATGGGAACAGCAGCATCATCATTGCTGACCTTCATCAATGTGAATTAAGGCAAGAAGATGGGAGTTAAATGCAACAGCTCATTTTTGGTAGCACTTAGTAGGAGCAAAGACTTAATAGGGACTCCCAGACAGATTATACAATCTGAGGCCTTGCGAAGTTTCCTGGCACAAACTTTGATATGAACTCACATTTACCACATGCTCCTCCAAATGCCTTTGAAGTAAGTTACGCCTTTTTTCACCAACCTTCCCTACTCATTTGGATTATATCAGACTGCCTACACAATCTAATAAAGGTGCCTGTAAAGCAGAGCCTGAGAGCAGTAGATACAAATCTACAATGTGCAAGTGGGAGTGAAGTGTGCCTTATCTGATTTTGAGTTTAATCTTTAAGGTACCCACATGGGACTGTCAACAGCAGCAGAAGAAGAAATTTAGGAACGCTCCAAGTTGAGCATCAGGATGAACCAGGCCGGGTCCAGAAGGTGAGAGGAGTCACTGCAGTGTTTAAAGATGAGGCTCCAGCATCACACCACAGATTATTCTGTGTCATTTTAATTTGCATTGTGCCAAACTGGTATGTAGGGTCAAAACAATTGCTTACAGCACATTATTATGGTTTTTAAGGTGTTCTAAACATGATTAAAACATCCACCTAATTTCATAATTACTGATTAACAAAACAAACAGGGTTCGGAGTTCCACAGTTGGGGGTTTGAATCCCTGAACTCCACTTTCTAAATTCAATTCAACTCATTTTTATTTGTACAGTACACTATAAAAACTTCATGAGATGGCATGAGGAAGAAACCTTGAGAGGAACCAGACTCAAAAGGGAATCCATCCTCATCTAAGTGGCACCGAAAGTCCATTAATTACAGTTCCATCATTGTTGAGGTGTACAGTGATAAGTCCTTAAATGCACAACTGTTCATGCAACTCTGAGCCAATGTAGTAAACTTTTGATATTAATTACAGTCCAAATCCATCCTCAAAGTTCAGGTGGAACCATCCTCAGCTGCACAGAGTGGTCTCCAATGTAAGAGAACTCCATCAGAGGTAGGACATCAGAGTGAATCAGGCAGATCTAAAGAGAAGAAAGACAGGAACACTGATCACTGGTACCTCAGCATGTTTAACTCGACAGAGAGGGGGAGAGAGAGAGAGAGAGAGAGAGAGAGAGAGAGAGAGAGAGAGAGAGACCTGCAGAGCTCACATCTTCTCCCTGTGCTTTTGGCATTATGCCAAAAAGTTTTTCTAGAAACTTTATTTATTTCAAGACATATGTCTGTACACACACACACACACACACACACACACACACACACACACACACACACACACACACACACACACACACACAAGTGTGTGAGCAAGTTGGAGTAGACAACCTCGTCACCATGTGAAAAAAAAAACTGTGAATCAGGTTCAACATACATTTATTTTCACTCCCTTTTATTTCTCTCTGAGATCATAGCTTTCCCTCCTCCTGGTTACTTTCAATGCTGAGGCACTCCAGCACATGGTGTCTGGAGCTTAGCCAAGGTCTCTGAGTATCTTTATATCACACAAATAATAGCAAAAAATAGGGAGGAAAGAAAAGAAAAATGTACCGTGTACCAAGTAGCTATATGGCCATGTCCAAGAGTGCTGAGCCTGCAGTTTAGGTCAGGTGTTTTAAATGGAGTGCTGGTGTATGTGGCAGGCTTTAGAGTGATAGACATTGCAGATGTAGACACAACGGCAGCACAAACAGTGGAAGCCAGAGCTTTAAACACAGACCTGATTTAATGCACTACATATTTCTGGACTTTGTCAATACTTTCTGGTCAACTTCCAAAAACCATCATTTACTGTGTTTTCACTGGAAAAACCTCATGTGCATAACATTGTATCTTTTCTGAAGTATAATGTAATACAACCTTACATAAAATGCAAATTTATGGAAAAAATAAAATATAGATATACATAATAGTAATTTGTAGTGAATCTTGTTGCAACAGTTATTATAAGGCTTGTGAAAGTGTATTTATGCAAAGGCAGGCAGCACAGTGGCTCTATGAGCAATGTTTCCACTTCACAGATCCAGGGGTCCTGTTTAAATTTTTAGCTCAGATTACTGTCAGGATGGAGTTACACATGCTCTCTCTGTACCCCCATACTTTCCGCTGGGATTTTTGCTTTCCTCCCACTACCTGAAAATATGCCTGTTTGTGGACTAGTACGTAGTGTGTTGTCAGTGTGTATGGTGTTCTGCAATTGACTGCCATCCCATGCCAGGGTAAGTATGTGGGCACCCCTAACTTTTAGCATTCCTTTCAATTTAAAACAAATAATTAAAATAATAATATTAATATGAAAATAGATATATATTAGACACCAAATATGTTGTTTCAATACCAGCATTCACAATGTAAAACACCTTCCACATCTTGAATCCTGGGTGTGTTCCTGTTTAATGCCTTGCATTCCTGGGATAGGCTCAGAATCCACTGCAGCCCTGAGCAAGACAATGCAGTTACTGATGTGAAGTGATTAATCAACAATACCGAAGAATGGAATTTCATTTACAATGTAGCAAGATGATTTTAACCCATATGATCATCACACCAGCAGTTTCATTAACGAGTAAAGGGTAACACTATATGATTTATATTTGGAAAATGTATTGTGTAGTTAACACA
The DNA here is from genome assembly GCF_946808225.1 of Silurus aristotelis. Classification (NCBI taxonomy): domain Eukaryota; kingdom Metazoa; phylum Chordata; class Actinopteri; order Siluriformes; family Siluridae; genus Silurus; species Silurus aristotelis. Next base: position 25,357,643 of record NC_139581.1, read on the forward strand.
ATGAGAAAACACCTGTGACCTGATCCTGACCCCACAGCTCATAAACCTTGTAAGTGCAAACCTGATAACACTGGGTGGAAGATTAGTGAATTCACGCCGCTCTGGATGCCAGTACACCTGCCGATATTTTTTTGGACACCAGGAAACCAGAAAGTTAGACAGGTTAGTTAATTTTATTGCTAACAAACAGATGTCCCTTCTCAGCTCTCTCACCTGTTTTCTTTTTCTAATATAACCCTGTGTATGTAAAGGTACAGTAAACAGTATGATGCATATCAATAGTGCAAATGACAATTAGGTCAAATAAATAAGAATAAGTGCAATAGGTTCAGGGGAACATTATGATCCATGCAATATGCATGCTGTAGGTGCAGATGTGCAAATAACAATTATCTAAATAGTTGTGGAAATATCAGGTAATTGCTGTGAGTTTTCTGTAGAGCTTTCCTGATTGTAGTTCAGAAAGTCCATGGACAGGAAGTGTCCTTAACCTCTCACCCTCTGCAAGCAAGGCTTTTGATAAATGTCTATAATGTTGGGCAGCTGCCCTCCAATGATGTGTTGTGCAATTTTCACTATCCCCTGTAGTGCACTCTGGTACATACTACTCACTGTTATCATACCATACTGTGATGCAATTTTTAAGGATTCCATTATAGTACAGAAAAATTCAATCACGAATGTGTGTGTTTATGGGGGTAGGATTCAAAGATTCGCATCGGTGCAATAGTATAAAATTTAACAATGTGATGCATTGGACATTTATAGTATGATGCATCGATTTCTTTATGTATAATTATTAGTAGATGCACTATACTTGTATTATTTAAAGAGTGATTTGTGTTTCAGTAGAAAGTGATTTAGAAAGTGATTTCTTTCAATAATTTGTGACCAATAATTGACATGTAGATTGATTTCTCAATTTCTAAACCGTTTCTCTTAGCACCACTGCAGCTACGTGAATATGATGTATCACAACACTACGGAGACCGGGCGTGTCCTGAGAGTCACATAGAATATAGATTAACATGGCAGAGGCAGAGCTAAACGTTTGGTTCTATTAAATCTTTTTTCTTATTTTTTGCACTACAAAAACCTTGTTTGTGAAAGAGCCATGTGTTATAAGTCAGAATTTACTTAAGTACAGTGAGGAAAATAAGTATTTGAACAAGTTCTCCCACTTAGAAATCATGGAGGGGTCTGAAATTGTCATCGTAGGTGCATGTCCACTGTGAGAGACATAATCTAAAAAAAAATCCAGAAATCACAATGTATGATTTTTTAACTATTTATTTGTATGATACAGCTGCAAATAAGTATTTGAACACCTGAGAAAGTCAATGTTAATATTTGGTACAGTAGCCTTTGTTTGCAATTACAGAGGTCAAACGTTTCCTGTAGTTTTTCACCAGATTTGCACACACTGCAGAAGGGGTTTTGGCCCACTCCTCCACACAGATCTTCTCTAGATCAGTCTGGTTTCTGGTTCCCCAAAATCTCGCAATACATGGCCCCGGTCATCCTCTCCTTAATACAGTGCATTTGCCCTGTCCCATGTGCAGAAAAACACCCCCAAAGCATCCACCCCTATGCTTCACAGTAGGGATGGTGTTCTTGGGATGGTACTCATCATTCCAAACACGTTTAGTGGAATTATGACCCAAAAGTTCTATTTGGTCTCATCCGACCACATGACTTTCTCCCATGACTACTCTGGATCATCCAAATGGTCATTGGCAAACTTAAGACGTGCCTGGACATGTGCTGGTTTAAGCAGGGAAACCTTCAGTGCCATGCATGATTTCAAACCATGACGTCTTAGTGTATTACCAACAGTAACCTTGGAAACGGTGGTCCCAGCTCTTTTCAGGTCATTGACCAGCTCCTCTAGTGTAGTTCTGGGCTGATTTCTCACCTTCCTTAGGATCATTGAGACCCCACGAGTCGAGATCTTGCATGGAGCCCCAGTCCGAGGGAGATTGACAGTCATGTTTAGCTTCTTCCATTTTCTAATGATTGCTCCAACAGTGGACCTTTTTTCACCAAGGTGCTTGGCAATTTCCCCGTAGCCCTTTCCAGCCTTGTGGAGGTGTACAATTTTGTCTCTAGTGTCTTTGGACAGCTCTTTGGTCTTGGCCATGTTAGTAGTTGGTTTCTTACTGATTGTATGGGGTGGACAGGTGTCTTTATGCAGCTAACGACCTCAAACAGGTGCATCTAATTTAGGATAATAAATGTAGTGGAGGTGGACATTTTAAAGGCAGACTAACAGGTCTTTGAGGGTCAGAATTCTAGCTAATAGACAGGTGTTCAAATACTTATTTGCAGCTGTATCATACAAATAAATAGTTTAAAAATAATATATTGTGATTTCTGGATTTTTTTTTTTAGATTATGTCTCCCACAGTGGACATGCACCTACGATGACAATTTCAGACCCCTCCATGATTTCTAAGTGGGAGAACTTGCAAAATAGCAGGGTGTTCAAATACTTATTTTCCTCACTGTAAATGTATCTGTCTGTCTACACCAAAGAAATAAAAGCAAACTATCTGTACCATACTTCACCATTGCATTGTATTGTATTGAAATACATTGTGTTGAATAGGGGTAAATCATATATATCGGTAGCTGCTTCATATATACATTTATTCTATCATTGACTATGCATTGAGAATTGGAATTAGTTAAAGAAATGCTCATCCCTATTTTATATATATATATATATATATATATATATATATATATATATATATATATATATATATATATATATATATATATATATATATATATAAAATAATTATTGTTCTCTTCCCGTGGGCTCACCACCTGCAGGAGGGACCGTAAGGGACCGGTGCTGAGAGGATTGGGCAGCAGTCGAAGGCGGGGGCCTTGACAGCCCGATCCCTGGACACAGAGAAGTGTCTGGGGGAATCTGCTTAGACTGCTGCCCCCGCGACCCGAATTCGGATAAGCGGGAGAAGATGAAAATTATGAATGAATTATTGTTCTCTGCTAAATGACAAGCTGCAATTTTTGCCTAAAAAGAGAGGAAGAAAGGGCTGGACGTTTAATTTAACATTAAATTTAACTATAAACAGATAAAAAGTGTAAAATATTTTTCTTGAACAAAAATTAAACAATTTTCTTTCTTACATATACTATATTAATAATGGTATTTGTTTGTTAAAAAAAAGAAATCCTAACTGACAGTTTTAATGAAAAAAACAAAACAACCTACAGTTGCCTAGTTAAACAGCTTTAAAACACAACAATTGTTTGTCGTATTACTGTTTGTGATATAACTGATTGGTACATGTTGTTAGAACAGTGTGACTATGTAAGTTTGAGTGTGTATATGCAGCATCAGGGCAGTGACAGCAGGAGGCCTCTAAGGCTGGGGTGAAGGGTCATCAGTTCCTGTCAGAGAAGAAGACCTTTTATTGACGCAGAACCTCGTCCATCTGCAAGATGAAACCAATCTACCTCATGAGCAGCTTGAGTTTTGGAAGCTGTAAGTCTGTGTGCTCACCGTGAGAGCTCTGTGTGTGGTAAGTCTTTAACAAGTCCTCACCACTAAAGAGCATGGAAAGTAAGTCAAAGACAATGTATATTGTTGATAGTGATTATAAATCTTATTACTATGTCATCTGAGCGTGTTTGTGTGTATACTGTGGTAGGCAAAGTGTTGTTTATTTAAATTGCACATCAAGTACAAAAAAGTGACATGGTTGACACTTTCATCCCTTTTACTTGACTTCTTAATTTTTTCAGACAGTATTATGATAGAGACTAATTAACTTGTAAATGTAATTCATTGCAAACATGCAAATAGGTTATAAATAAATGATGCTGAAATTTCAAGTTCTCTTTCCTTATTGCAGGACAATTAAAACTGCTATTTAAACAGTTTTTATAACCCTAATCTTCAGACATTTACAATAGAAACACGCCTTCTTTATGGTTCCAAATATGTATGTGTAAACAAATCATAAAGCTTTCTACAGATGATACACTCATAGCAAATTCAAAGTTTTCATCAAACAAAGAATGTGCTGTTTTTTCTTTTTAATCCTCAGTGCCTTGTGTAAATTTTAAGGGAATAACTAAAAGCTCAATAGAAACACAATGAGTTAAACATGACTGCCAACACATTCATATTTACAGCTTTAGCCTTGTTAACTAATGAGATGTTATTGGCAGTTAATGTCCATAGGAGGCAGTAAAACTGCACAGTGAGTCACCCAGTGTAAGACAATGCCTAAGTTACTGTTCACTACAGTCTCATATTCAACACAGACATTTCTGCAAAATAATGAGCTTAACAAATGTGTGAAAACCTGGCACAGAGACATACTTTCCAACGCAAACATATCCAAGTCTTGTAGGTTTCCTTAGGCTGTGTTAAATCAGTGCCAGAAATTTAAAGTTCCTGTTCAACATCTCTATTGTTCAGCAATCTACAGTTTCCAGCCTCAGAAAAGTGAGAATAGTATGATCTCATCCACGATGTGCTGTCCCACGCTAGCTTAATATCTAAAGGTACAGCACCAACCGAAGGTCAGCTTTTTAGGTCAAACTACACACAAAGAGTTGCAATCGTGCATTTCACATTCATAGCTAATATTAGTCTTTTAAGATAACATGTATATCTAATAGTAATATCAGAAAGCAGCCTAACAACAGCAACAACAATAGCAACAAAAAAAAACCCTGCTACATAGAAAAATGTAAAAGTCAACAAGAATACACCACTTCCTAGATTTTAAGTCTGGAACAAAATTACACTTCTGCTTCTTTTGGCCTAGATTTACATTAAGTTTGGTTTGCACAATATATTAAGCAATATTATTTACCACATAAGTTTTTGTTAATAATGAAATTCATCATTTTTAAGGCCATTTACACATACATTAATAAACATTTGTTTAATGTTAGCTAAATCCATCCTAAGTCAATTAACACAAATGAATTACTGCATATTCCTAAATATTGATGATTTATTTGTTTGTCTTTGTTTATCCTGGTCTGGATCATAAAATATTATCCTATGAACACTGAGCGGTATTCTGGTCCACATCCTAACCCTGCATGTATTTATTTACAATTTGCATTAAGTTTTTTTTTTCTAGAAAACTAGAATCTTTCCAGAGTTTGAGGCATGTTAATACCTCTTTATCTTTGTAACAAATTTTACAGTTTTAAATATAGTATAGTATAGTATAGTATAGTATAGTATAGTATAGTATAGTATAGTATAGTATAGTATAGTAAAGTATAGTATAGTGTAGTATAGTATATACATTTAAATATAAGTTAACTTTGTTCTATAATTCTTAACATGTGGCAAAGATTGGAAATTAATCTCTGTGTGTTAGTGGCTGATTTAATCTGAACTGATTATATTTGTTTGTATGTAATGTGCATAACAGTTTAGCAGTAGATATTGTCACAAAGGGTAATAATAAATAAAGCAGAATAAATAAAGCAGTTTTAAATAAAAAAAATGTTGTAAGTAAACCAGTGACTATCTACTTGCTGTTGCTGATTTTGTCTGTGACCTCAATTATACACGATCAAAATTATGAGCAGAAGTTTTTACACAGCATTTTTGTTTTGAAGTGTTCTATAGCACCAAGGCTTTTTTTTTTTTTGCCTTAATGCATTCATTACCCTGTTTGTTCCCACAGGCTGTACAGCATCAAGCTCACCACTGATTATAGCATGCAGCTGCACACCCAGAATTCTGCATTTCAACCTATGGAAGAAGTGCAGTGAATGTCTGCCCACACCCTCACACCTCGCACAGTGCACACGAAATGGTTCTATACCGCCCGAAATAAAAGATAAAACTGAATAAATTACAGTATATGTGTAGAACATTTATTTCTAGGCCAAGAGATAATTAAGACATTTAAAATGTCCCATGGCAATAATAGGACCATGGCAGGTTAAACTTCCATATTTTGTTCTTATTGTTGCGGTTTCCCAGAACACAAATAGTTGGTATGCAATTGCCAATGTGCACATAAACAACACAAATAGTTTGCAAGTATGCGGTATATACACATTCTAATTATACAAGATGTATGTTTACAAAAAAAGCAACTACACCATTGCTTAATCTTGCAATCTTAAAAACACTGCATGTGTGTAATAACTGTGAAGGAACACACTTTGTTATTTTAACGTCCCTCTCTTTATTTGCTTTACTGGGAATTCCCAACCACAGGCTTTCAAATTAGTTTGAATACATGCAAATTAGTTTAACATCTAGTTAATCATTAATATATATTTATTTGGTGCTGACATTATAAAGACATTCCGAAACGGCAGGATTCTGTATTCTATTTAATCAGCAGGCTACTTTTCTAAATCAGTAATTGAAATATCAGTTTAAGCCCAAAAAAATTACAGATTAATATGATGCACATTACAAATCAATAATGGTTTCTATATGGTTTTCTGTGAGGGGGGAATTTCTTTAAAGTCTTTGGAAGGAGTCTTCAGTGTGAGTGCTTAATTGATGGAAACTTTCTTTTTTTTGAGTTTTAATAACACTGAAGACTCCTTCCAAAAACTTTAAAGAACGATAGTCTTCAGGACAAAGGGCCAAGATGGACAGAAACTAATTACATAACATCCCTGGGCCAATTCATCAGGCATCTTTATTTGTAAGTATTTCAAAGGAAACAGCCTAAATATGATCTGATATTTATGGGAGTTTAAACCAAGAAGAAGCCATTGCAGTATCTTCCTCTTCTTCTTCTTCTTCTTTTTCTTCTTCTTCTTCTTCTTCTTCTTCTTCTTCTTCTTCTTCTTCTTCTTCTTCTTTAAGCTGCTATTGTTACAAGTTTGCTTCAGCGGATCATCTGTCTCCATATTATTTTATCCTCTGCATCTGCCTCTTTCAAACCAATCACCTGCATGTCTTCCTTCACCACATACATGAAACTTCTCCTTGGCCTTAGTCTTTTCATCCTGCCTGGCAGCCCCATTCTCAGCATTCTTCTACCAATATACCCCATGTGCCTCCACTGCACATGACAAACCATCTAAATCGGGCTTCTCTTACCTTGTCTCCAAAACGTCCTCTACCTGCACGGTCCATCTAATAAACGTAATAATTTATAATCCTGTCCATCCTCATTACTCCAAATGAAAATCACAGCATCTTCAACACTGCCACCTCCAGTTCCACCTCCTGTTGTTTTGTTAATGCAAGAAGAAGCATTACAATATAACTCTTGCTAAACTCATGGTCACTTCAATGTTTAGTGGTGATTTGTTATTGAGAAAAGACTATACACATATATGTGCTGCTACATATAAATAGGTAACTATGTGTTTCTAGAAACACCACATGACATTACTCAATAGACAATCTTTTTATTCTTATTAAATTCACAACAGAGAAAAAAAGACTGGTGTTAGAAACAACTGTCTGTAGCTGCTATAACATAAGTAAGTAAGAAACTTGGAAGCTTTTGTAAATAATCATTCTTTAATGCTGTTATAAATATATATTCAGACCAGGGTGTTAACAGTTACTCCCTATTGTGCTTGATTTCAACACACCACCCTGTCATTGATTATTCTCCTGTAACATCAAGCCTAGTTGCGTTACATTCTTTCTATATTACTCAATACTGAATTCTACACAGCTGCTGCCTATGAAGCATAACAAGTTATAAATCTTCTCAACTGTGTTTTTCATATTGTATTTTATTCTCAGTTGTGTGAAAACTTTCAGGAGGCTGCATGGTGACATTTCAGCATCTCAGGGGCTGTGCTATGAACTTTTTTAGGTGGTCTAGTTATTTATATTAAGTCTATAGAGTAATTGTGTGAATTTGATTTAGGGGTGGTTCATGGTGGTTTGTAACATTAGATTTAGTTAGTTTAGTTAGGGTTAGTTGTAGCATGAACAGCTGCACCAGCTTCTTCTTGAGCCCATTTGTGCATTTTCATGGCTGTGTCCACAGTGCTGCAGGATTTTAAAGAGGTAAAATAGGACCAGTTTTATATTTTAATTAGCGCTTCAGAGTGTTGAAGTTCAAATAATAGGACTTTTTAGGAACAGTCTGCAATAAAATGGCTGGGGACACTTTTGAATATAGTGTTACAACCAACCCCCTGGTGATGATAAAAGTATCAGGGTCAGTGTCAGTTTGCAGACCTTTGTCAAAGGTCAGAAAAGAGGAAATCAGTCAGCCCTGTCACCAAGGCCCATTATACCTTCTATTTAACTGCCATTAGAGTACAATCTCAAACGTTACTGGTTCTGATTGGCTATTCAGCTTTCTGAAAAGGCATCCCAATTTCTCTGGAACGAGTGCATGTTTTAAGCATTAAAATGTGGACAGAATTTTTTTTAAATTGTGGGAAGGTAATTAAAGGTCATGGTAGTGATTTGTGGCAAATGAATAGACTTGCATAAATGCTTGATAAAAAAATATCAATCAACCTATTATTATCCTATGAATATAAGCATCATGGTTATAGGCTGCATTAAGTTCCTATCTTCCCTCCTTTCTTACTTGCTTCATTCATTCATTCATTCATTCATTCATTCATTCATTCATTTATTCATCCATCCATCCATTCATTCATTCATTCATTTATTCATTCGTTTGTTCATTCATCTATTTATTCATTCATTCATTCACCTATTTTCAATATATGATGCACTGGAAATTAAGCTCAAAATAATCAGCATTGTGACACAATGAACAGACAGTAACAGTTGTTTATTTCATACAATTATTAAAGCATTTCTAATGCAAATTGTATAGTGTGGACTCACTAAATGGTTTTATTGGTATATTGGGATGTAACAGTGTAATACAAGTGTCCTTGTATTTGACATCAGTTCAGGAAGACTGTGATATTATAACATTTGAGAAAACTGCTATATGTAGTAAAGTAACATTTGTTTCTATATTTGAAATAACTTACCTAAAGATGTGAGAAGGTTACAGGTGCTGAAACAACTTGTGTTATATTCAACCCTGATCTCTCTCACTATTATATTTCAGTTATAGTGCTATGAAAGTGCAAGTTTAATACATAACAAACATTTTTATCTTATTAGCTGCTGACAAACTTAACTGCATGCCATGGGAAAAAAATGGTTCTTTTGCAACACAAACTACATATTTATTCCGTATTTACACACAAAACAATGAAAAGCCACTAAGACAAAAAAAAAAAAAAAAAGCCTTCGTGGGACACTGAGTTTGGGTGTGTGTTTTTGTCAGCGTGGAGGATAATGTGCTCCATATGTTGAAACTTGACACTGTATGCACTGAGCCCCAGCAGGAAGTGAGAGACACACTGGTGATGGCTGTACCCCAGCCCCCGACCCAGCATGCTTTGCTGAATCTCCTGTGCACTTATCCATTAAATGCTGGGAGCAGGGAATCCACAGTAATTTAAAGTTTCTCATAGATGTGCCATCACTGTTTTCTCATGATAAATTTGCTGACATCCTTCTTGCCCCTACAACCTTATTCTTGATTCTTGTCTTTTTCAAAAGACTCTTAGATTTTAGCTGGAAGCTGTTTCAGTTCCAGTCATTAAATTTATGTCAGATGAAAGCTGCCTTTGAGAGAGCAAAAGTAACATCAGCTTCTTGTCTATTGTCCCAAAATAGAAATCAGTGTTTGATTCTCTTGGCAGTAATTACTGCTCTTCTCAAAATGGCACCTTGCCTGTACAGCAGATCCAATCTGTAATTATGGATCCAAAATTAATCAGGAATGATTCGGGCCTGTCACTCAAAACAATGGTGTGAGCTCAGCTGTATACAAAACACATGCCCATACAGCCACGAACGCACATTCAGTTGAACCAGTCTAACTCATCTTGCTACCAAATGTGAGTAACAGTTGTAATTGTGAAAAAAAAGAAAAGAAAAAAGAAGCTGTGAACAGTTACCATTTAGTTTGGTCAGAAAATAGATCTGATATAGATCTAAAACACTCCATTTGGAAAGAGTTTTTTTTTGTTTTTGTTGTATGCCACATGTGTTGCTAATGTAGAAAGACTGCACTGCTTTCTGATCATTTCCAGTTGTTTATTATAACCACAATTTTCATTGAAACATATGTACTTGAGCCAAGAAGAATCTCCTAAACACAATGTCTTTTATTGATGTGTAAAAGAGACTTAATAGACAAACAGACTACATTCTGGATTTAGTGTCACCAGACAGTCTTATTTTTTTGTGTATGTGACTTTTGTATTTGTGTGTGTGTGTGTGCAAGAGAAGGACGCCTGTCTGTGCTCTGTGTCTATAGTTCCAGATGTGCTCTGTCTTTTAGTATCACACACACACACACACACACACACACACACACACACACACACACACACATACACACACACACACACATACACACACACACACACACACACACACACACACAGAGAGAGTGAGAAAGAGTCGAGGCTGGGATACGACCTGCTGTCCCTTCACCGCATTCACATCAACCATGTCTCGAAAAGAAAAACACAATTCTCACACATGAGCTATCCTACAAATCAAACTTTTTGCTCATATTGTTCTGAAGTACACATTTATTACATTGTGTTCAAACAAGAAAACATCATTAACTCAGTAGTTTAGATTCTCTGTGTTAAAATGACTGGGCTGCACTGGATCAACATGTGCCAAAGTATTTACTTTCTCATAAAAGTAATTTCAAAATGGGATTTTTCAAGATATAAGCTACATAAGGGGTTTATTTCATTTTGATTTTATTTTTATTTTCTGTATTCAGAGGCAAAGATTTTAGATTATTTTGGTTGGTCTTTAATTATTATTGCTTATATTACTAGGATGTCCTTCTTTCATCTCAGAAATTTTATTGAAATAAAAAAAAAAATATTCCATTCTTTTGCTACTTTTAGTTTGGACGTTTTTAATGTGTTGAATCCACTGGATTTCACACCTAAGCCTTCAGTGGTGTCCTACCTGAATCAATCCAACTCTTAATATCATCATTATGACAACACAGCTATAGAAACCATCAATATTATACAGATACGCAGTATAACAGAGCGCTGCATCACAGACAGGTATATCATGCAACAAGAATTCAGCAAGTCAGATTAAGTTAAATAAGTTAAATTGTGTGTGTATTGTGCAAATTCTACAGAAAAGAAAACACAGAAGTATAAATAGTTTAGCAACGGTTTTAAACTGTTCGGACTGACCTTTCCTCACAAAGCCCAGCTTTTCAGTATTCCTTTTACAGTTGTATACCTTTTACAATTGTTTTCTTTCACAGGAGCACTCCTATTTCCTTAAATTATGACAGTTGGCTAATTAGAAGGCATTAATTCCATTTCTGAAATTTTTCATATTGTTTAAATAGACGGTCAACTTGCTGCATGTAATCTTTGAAACGTCTGTAGATTAAAGCTGTTTCAAATGAATTGTTTAAAAAAAGATATGTGAATTAATTAGGTGCCCTACACAACCTGCAAAAAGAAATGCATGGCCTTTAGCCTATTGGTATGTTAACTTTTGGCATCATCTGTAAATTTTGCAAAAGAATAGAGTATCAATATAGTATTATGTGTCGGGGATTTCACAGATTTGAACACCATTACAGTAAATCCTTTGTGAGTATGTGGATACTGGTCAAATTAAGTCCAGACTCTACCACATTAACAGGACTTTGTCTTTTCAATGAGCATGACACCAGGCCAGCAGATTGGCCTAATTGGAATTCTGTGTTGGTGACATTAATTTAGCTTTCTAATTATAGGCTGTGGCACTGTGGGTTTATGTGGGTTGTTAGCACTGTAATGAGGGACCATGTCTACCGAAGACTGTTATTTTCAGGGCCTGGTAGCTTAACGCAATTAATATCCAGTGTCCTCTCTGTCACCTGCGTTTAATTACTCACAGCTGACTGTATATACTGTTTCTGACACTTATGGACATTATACAGTGAACAGCAACAGCTAACATTAGAGTATTAATGTATTATTACAAAGATGAGAGAAAATAATTAGCACATGGCACTTAGAAAGTATTAAGTCCCCTATTTAGTATTTAGATACTTCATTTCTGTCATTTCTTTCAAAATCAAGCTATACTTAACACTCCTTTTATTTGAAGTACACCTGTGGCAAATTCAACTGAGTGGGCATTATGAGGAACGAGACACACCAGTCTATATAAGGTCTAACAGCTGAAAGTGCATATGAGAACAAAAACCATGCCATGAGATCAGTAGAGCAGATGTGTGGAAGGCTTTGCGTTGAAGTGTACCAACAGACAAGTGGCCTCCATAATTATTTAAAGGAAGTAATTTGGTACAACCAAGACACTTCTTAGAGCCGGCAGTCTGGTCAAAACCGAATGATTGGAGGAGAAGGGCCTTTGTAAGGGTAAAATCTGGTGACAAATTACAGAGACTGTTAATTAGGTGTAAGTTATTGTGGAGGAAGGAGAATAGATTAAAAATAAAAAATAAAAATAAACAAAACGATTACTACACTGTACTCTGTAATCAAGTCTGTAATTAAGTCACCAGCAGTGTAATTTTGTCCCAATAAATACGCCATCTTATAACAACAGATTACAGACATGAATGCAAATTATGCAAACAGAACTTTGTATTTACACTTTATTTTCAATAATTCTCTCTAAATAGAGCACTACCTCTACTTATTATCATATGGAGATCTTGGGTGCCCTGTGGCAGGACAAATAACCCAATCCCAATAATCACAGGCTTCAGTGAGTGTCCGTTGGTGCTGTTGAAAGGTTGAAGTGATGTATACACAGACTGCACTTTTTGAATTTGTGTTTATTGAACAGGCTGCCTCTGCAGTGAAATACTTTATTTTAATTAGATAAAATACTGAATTCAACCCTAGAAAAAACGTTTTTAAAATGTGTTAACCACTGTAATACATTGATACAAAAAAAAAAAAAAAGCTAGGGTAACCCTAACCCTAACTCGGTGTAGTCTCACAGCAATCACCTGCACACACACCATGTGATGCCATAATGGAAAAGCAGGAGGGCATGTCAGAAAGTCTGATATATTAGGGAAGAAGCCAAATAATGGCATGCTGCAAACTAGGGATTATATGACTCATTGTTGGTTGAGACATACCAGACTGGATCTACTAATTCTATTAAATGAGCCAGTAGCAAGAAATTAAAGCGCCAGTTAATTGTTGACGGTGGTGTTGATGGTGGTGTGGCAGGCCGTCTCTTATCCCAGAAATCCCTCAGGTTTATGTTAGCTTTCGGCTCTCCCTTTAAATGATGCTTCCATAGTTAGTCTTGTCCCTACTTACACCCTGATTACACGGTGTCCTTAAACATTTATGGAACAATGAGAATGCTTAACAATCCCTTTTCTCTCTTCCATTCACCCATCTACTCTCCTGGTCCTCTCCTTCTCTCTATGTCCATTGTTAAAAGCACTATACACATAAAAATGGATTGAATTGAATTGGACTGCATAATTTCAATAAATCAAATTTGACCACAAAGTGTAATAGCACAAGCTTGTACTGTCAGTTGAATTACTGCTAATTTATAATGTGTTACAGAGCATTATGCCATGATAGTGCAGAATGGCACAGAACAACAATTCACATCAGCACATGTGTGCCATGTAATCTGGCTCTTTAACCACTCTCGCCAGTTTTATTATGCTCTGTTAGCACCACCACTTACCTTCAAGTTTTCTGTGTCCCAATGTAACGCTTTTTGTCTGAATGTTTCTATCTACTGTTCATGTTAATAATTCCTGCTGTTTGTTTTTTTTTTGGCTGAATATTAAACAAATGATCTGAACTTGCAACTGCCCCATTACACAAAGGTAAATGGGTTAAAATGTACTGGGAGTAAAAGATGTGGAAAAAACTGCATGCAAAGTGACTTTTTATATTTCTAAATAGGCAGTTTACTTAAATGGAACATGAAATGGAAAGTCTTTTATGTAGGCCACCTTAAAAAAAGACTCTTGTAAAGTTCATTGTTATTTGTAAATGAGTTAAACCCAGAACTGGTTAAAATCAGTGCAGTAATTGTGTGGCATTTAGCAGTTTTAAATCAAAGGAATACTTTATTAGCATGCTTTACTTTTTAGAACCAAGTGGGCTTATAATGTGGCTTCCGACCAATAAAATATTCAGTCGATATTTCACACCCTTGCATCTCCGTGGTTTGTAGTGACACATGTGAACAAGGTATGTGCTTTACATCAGTGGCGTCTAAATATAGATTTTGTCAGTTGGTTTTCTTTCCTTCTTTTTTGTGGATCTCAATCAAGCCTGAACCCTGTCTTTTCTATACTGATCTTGTGTAGCTACAGGCATTTATAGAAACACCGTTTAACCAGCAGTAACAGTGACGTAAAAGTCTTTTATAGATAGATAGATAGATAGATAGATAGATAGATAGATAGATAGATAGAGAGATAGAGAGATAGAGAGATAGATAGATAGATAGATAGAAAGATAGATAGATAGATAGATAGATAGATAGATAGATAGATAGATAGATAGATAGATAGATAGATCGAACGTGCCCTAGTTTTTCCACACCATCCCAATGCTGCGCTCCCTCCACTGGTTTCCGGTAGCTGCATGAATCAGATTCAAAACACTAATGCTTGCCTACAAAGCCAAAAATGGACCAGCACAAATATCTCAGATACCTCATCACTCCTCACACTGCACCACGCTGCCTGAGATCCTCCAGCACGGCTTGACTAGTACCACCTTCTCTCAGGGTAAGAGGTAAATATACTTCAAGCCTCTTCCCTGTGACCCTAGCTAAACGACGGTTAAAGACCTACCTCTTTCTGAAACACTTAAACTAACACTTTCCAAGTTTGCTTTGTTTAAAAAAAAATGTCCTACCACTCTGATGAAAGGGTTTTTCTTAAATTGTAATCTAGCATTCCAGTGTAAATTTATTCATTAATAGATTTGAAGATCTTTTGTACCTAGCTCTGGACAAGGGCATCTGCTAAATGCTCCCAATGTAAATGTCAATGTAATGGTGTAAATCACTAGTCACATGTACACTATTCAAAATATTATTTGGGTTTACAACAGCACCTGAAAAATCCTAGTCTGACAATTGAAAAGGTTTAGACATATAAAACACCTGAGTACATATAAAACATATGTAGTCAGATGTTTAGGGAATCAGAACTAATAATAAACCAATACTAAACACAGCTAAACCACAAGCACCAGCTAAGAAGACTTTTATGCTCTGATATTTGAGTGAATGGCGTTTGTGTTTTCATTTTCCTCACAAATGCATCAATATATATTTACATAAAGATCCTGCTTTTGCTTTTGCTGTTACTCGTCAGTCTTGTGACGCAACAGCTCGGTAACAAAATACCACTTGTGTTCCATTGGTGGGATTCCTTTCCCTCAGCTCTGGATTCGACAAATCAGAGCAGAGCAAAATGGAACTGAGTCTCCTCACCATGGCAACCGCTCCTACCCGCTTTCACTGGTTGGCTAGTTTTCTTGTTAGAACCTGCTCATTGGCTAAATTGCAGGGCAGAATCTCTGTGACTCAGCAGCACGCCTGAAAGTCAAGGCGGGAACCCGGGCAAATGAGCTAACCGCACATGAGTGCACTGCATAATCTGGTGTGGGCAATAGGGTGTAATTAAAGCCTGCTTTCAATATATATATATATGACAGTCAATGGGTGTAACCCATTATCCCAACCTACTATTAGCAATATTGGGCTGGGAATGTAGGTGTGTGTATGTGTGTGTGTGTGTGTGTGTGTGTGTGTGTGTGTGTGTGTGTGTGTGTGTGTGTGTGTGTGTGTGTGTGTGTGTGTGTGTGTGTGTGTGTGTGTTTTCCTTTGATGTGGTGAAGTGATTTCATCTGCTTACTTCATTCTTTGTTATAAACTTTAGTTTTGCCACCCTTGGCTTCCTTCTCCTCACAGGTGCTTCATTACTTACTGTACTGCACAGCAGCTGAGGATTATGTAAAGCCCTGATGCTAGAGGCAGATGTGTGAGGAGGAAGAAGTGATATTTAAGTCTTTATTTGCAGACCTGGAAAACAGACTGCTCTGGCAGTGGGTGGTGCAAGATGAAAACACACACATACACACATACACACACAAAGCACTTCAACTGTCCTAATTATGAATGCAGCCAGTTAATACCTAGACCTAAATCTAACACTATCCTCAACCTCAACTTAAAAAAAAAATTCCCTCAAGGTCAAAGCTGTCAGATATATTTTTCTTGTACAGTAGCACACTTAAGTCTTTACTCCTCTCTCTTGTTACCTGGCCCTTAAGGTTTCACCGTGAAAAATCACATATGAAATGAAATATGTAATATAACCAAGAGACACTTGAGGAAATATGTTTAAGATTTGCTGAAGTCAACAAAAACAGCATGTGGTTGTCTTTGGGAGACAAATCTCATTACACATCGTCCCCCACGTGTCTACATCTTCTCAAACTCCCTTGTAAGCGCAGACAACACAACTTACTGATCTGCATTGCTTTACAGACTGCCTGTGTTTAAAACTTGTGTAAAAGTGTGGTGTAATGCAATTGCACTATGTGTATCCTTTAAGGGATTTAGATGTTTAGTGTAAAATGTTCTGAATTAAAATTTACACCCAAAGTGAGCATTGTCTGAGGAGGGTTTTCTTCAATCTTTCCTTTACTCAGCATAGGCCCTGGCTCTAAAGCTAAGCTATGTAGTATTTCACTTAATAATTAGTCTCAACTAGGCTGAAGTTATTTTGTTTATACTGTAACTATAAAGATGGTTCTAATTTCCAAAGTATACACAAACTAGTGGTGTATTTTATGACAATAAGAATTTATAATACAGGAATTTTGTGCCTCCTGCTTTTGTCTACTTGTATTTGTTGTCAACATATTACCTAATTATTCTACCTAATATACGTCATGTTTGGTTACATGTTTAGTGCAAGAACAACATCAGGCAGATAAGTAGGCACCACAGAGGCAAACTGAAATTAGATAGATAGATAGATAGATAGATAGATAGATAGATAGATAGATAGATAGATAGATAGATAGATAGATAGATAGATAGATAGATAGATAGATAGATAGATAGATAGATAGATAGATAGATAGATAGATAGATAGATAGATAGATAGATTTACAGCATATAAATATAAAAGCAATAGCAGAGAAAAATTTGCAAAAACAAGTACAACAAATGTATATAAACTACACTCTGGGCAGTGTAGAAATGTGCAGTAGTTGTAGAGAAAGTACACTAAGAATATACATGTATTTATACAATTAAATAAGAGCAAGGTGTGTGCAGGGCACATTATATGCAGAGAAATCTGAGATTTTCAGTAAATGTACATTGTATGGATAGCTTACAAAAGTTCTACACAGTGTATATACAGATGGTATACGTATATGCAAAAGATATATAGTATATTCTGTAGAATAACAGTTTTATATACAGTTATAATTATACTAGAATTAATTATTATAGAGTGGAGCAGAGCTGCATAATGACTGACAGTAAAATCACTAAAGCAAATTGAGCCATTAGATATTGTGTTTATCATAAAAAAAACAAAAAATAAAACATATTGTCAGATAAATTGTAATTCGGTCTGTTCTACTGATGTTCAAGATTATATAGTGGATGTCTGTTTTTACCTGAATATTGGCCAAGTATAGGTAAATACCACTGTAACTATTTTAAGGAAACAGCATATAAAACAAATTTTTACAATAAATATAGAAAATGCCTAAAATCTCTAGACAATTTAGTGAAAGTAACAGGCAAATGCCCATCAGTAATATGCAGCTTAATGCAATTTTCATGGTTGTCACATGGCAGCCAGCTAGAAGGTCATGCTTTACATCTAGTTAGACTTTGGTGGACTGTGCCCTGTGTTTTTGTGAAGGTTTCTGATGTCTGTTGTCTTCTCAACATGCATACCCCTTTTTCACCTCATCACAACTGATTACAAGCCTCTCTGTCTCAGCAGCTATTTAGTCACTCTATAATGCACGCTAGAGCACTGTGAGGTAAAAAAAATGTAAGCAATATTTACAATACAAGTGAGCACGGGAGAGGATAGATTGAGTTTAACAAAAAGGCCAGACCTCTAGCAAAGGAATATATATTTCATTAAAAAGGCTATTTGATTAAAAGCAAACATACAATACATTTTTAATGAAAATAAATTTTGACATCATTTATATATTTGTTTGGTTAAATTTAATTGTCATAATGTAAATTAGCTAGTTTGTGGCATAAAAACTGAAGGAACATTCATGTGGATCTTAAAAACAATAAAGATTTTCCAAACTGTTTCCAAACTTTTGACAGGCGTTGTATATTCCTTATCACTGTCAACCGTTTCAACATAGACATTTTACATGAAACATTTAGATATAATAAAACACAACTTTATGTTTATTAAAGCGTTTAAATACAATAATTATATACACATTCACTTTGCAATACCACTGCCCGTGTGCATGGCTGATTCATTTTATACAGAGCACAAAAGCTGGGACGAACCCAGCCACAAAAGTAAACAGGAATGCGATGCGAGCCATGGAGGCCAGCCACACTATTTCTGTTTACTCTCAATATAGCTTCGTTTTTCATCTCTACATTGGGCCATAAGCCACTGCTCAAAGTGCAGAAACTGTCCTTGCTGACCTCACATGTGCACTGAGCCACACTTTCCTGGGTTGAGAAAAAATGGCTTTTTGTTTAGTATGGAAAGGCACGTTCATGAGTGACGCAAGAGTGAGAGTGCGTTTGACTGCAGTAGTGTTCATTCAGCCGAGAGCACGGAGAGCTGGCTGCGTGAAAGGAGTCTTGAAGTGAATGATCAGGGATACTGTATTATCTATAAGTAGTGCTTCTTCATTAGGATGAAAGCATTACCTAAAAGATATCCTTGATGATGTTATTGATAGTGAATAGCTGGCAATTCTCCACAAAACTGAAACAGTGGTGTTCTTGAATTCTTGGTTTAATGTTTGATGACTCATAAACTGGTAAGAACTCTCACAGGCATGCTAAATACTGGCTGTCCAAGTGAGTGAGCCAAAGAAGGGAGGAGGAAGAATGCGGAAATACACCGAAAAGGCAGGTAGCTTTCCATCTAAGTATGCCATTGTACATGAATAATTTTAAATTACTCTTAATTATCTAGTCATACCCTTTATACCCATAATACATCTGAAGTTAGTGACAGTCTCACCCAGATAGTGCAGACTTGCACCCTCAAAAAAGAAATGTAGTAATAAAAAAGTCTTATGATTATTCCAAGGTACTTACAATAGCCTCAGACCTCAACACCCTGTACTTTATAATATTAAGTTAAGTATTTATGCGTGGATAAAAATTTAGTGTCAGTTTAAAAGCAAGCAGAACATTTTGAGAGTAATAAATAATGAAAGAAACTCCTGACTCGAACTTGCCACAACACTCAGGGCATTATTGGCACAATTTTTAGTTGAAAAAAAAAAGGTTTTGGGCTCATGATAATTTTATTAGATATCAATTCGTGTTTTACTCATATAGCTTTCTAATAATACTGAGAGAAACATTAGAGTCTTTTCACTTGAACTGAGTTGATTAAGCAAAAATATTGTGATAAAAATGATAGCCATAATAAATCATAATACTTTGGATATTTAAGTACATGTCAAGGCAAAAACTTTTGACTTTTGCTTATGTGAAAGTTTAATGGGAGAACTTGTTGGAGTAATATTTTACCTAGTGTATCTCTAACTCGAGTACATGGTTTGTGTACTTCATCCACCACTGGATCCATGTTATTGAGCAGCATAAGAACTTTAAGGATGGATTTGGACTGTAATTAATATTATCGTATACTACACTGGGACCACAGGTTGCATGAACAGTTTTGTCCGTATCACTGAACCACACACCTTAACAATGATGAAACTCTAATAAATAGACATTATGTGCCACCAAGATGAGGATAGATTCCCTTTTGAGTCTGGTTCACCTTGCGGTTACTCCCTATTTCATTTTCCTTGCCAGAGTCACCACTGGATCACACGTAACTTAAACTTAAAACTACAAGGAACAAACTTATAGGCGCTAAATGTATATATTTTTACACTTTATAACCGGTTTGTCTCTGAAAAGCTGCTTTAAGACAGAGTCCATTATTAAAAGTGATATGAAAATAAAAATGAATTTAAATGAATTAGACTGTTGGAAAAAGGTGCATAATTTAATAAATCATTAGGAGTGGAGTTTCATTGAGTCAGCAGGAAGGGGAAATAAACAGTATATGGTCACAGTAAATGCTCCAAACATCTAAAAAAAAAAAAAAAGCTCATATATATACCTAAAGCTAAGGCCTGTATTTTTAGATCTTTACCGAGGCTTTGGTGCAATAATGCATTAGTAGCAGGAGTACTTATTAGAACAGTCTGACCATTCATTATAGTAAAAAAGTATTTAAAGAACAGTTTATTACTGCTGGACAGTTGCCTTGGCTTTACCATTAATCTGTGGGAGATAAGAGTGAGTCAGCCATCCCCCCCCCCCCTCTCTCTCCCTCTCTCTCTGTCCCTGATCCCAGTGTATGCTTTGTTTAACTTTAGAGGTGAGCGACACCAGCATGAAACCACTACAAATACACAGTTTTTTTTGAAGGCAGTATGAAGAAACAACATTAACTGCACTAGTCTCAGCAGCTCCCTCCCCCCCAGGGCCCTTATCAATGGGAAAATTCTCATTTATCATTCTAACATCCCCTTACCTATGAAGCACCGAGAGGGAATGCGAGGGAGTGTTGGTGACTTGTTGATTGAAAATATTAGTGAAAACATGTCTAAATGCAAAATTATTTCAAAATGGTAATACTATACAGTGTAGAAGCCCATATTTCATAGCACATGTGATATATGCACACAGATTTGAGAGCCGTCAGCCAATGAATTTAAGGCTGAAACAGAAGCTACATAGGATTCCACCACTCCCACTGGGAAACACATATGAGCTAATGTGTAATTAGAGGTTACTATTTTTTACTGCCACAGAGGAGCAAAAAAAAGCCACGAAGCCAGGAAACTTTGCTCTGTTTATGGATTATTATAGTAGCATTGAATAACTTTTTAGCACTGACTCCAAACTAAGGCAGCTCAGGAAGAGGTTTACTAAAATGAATGGCTCTCAGGATCATCATTCTCTGTATACATGAATTTAGTTGTTTTTCTGAAGTTTTGCTATACAATCCAAAGGCAATGCTTTAGTTCCCACCAAGAACTTTAAGCAGAGAAACAGCTTTTCTCCTGGGGGGAAATTTGAGGAAGCATTTCCTCCCCTTTTCTGTAAACCCCCACATTCATGGTACAGAAAAAAACTAAACAAAAAGAAAACCCACACTGGAACAACATCAAAGCGGAACACGTGTCTGCCACATTTCCTCTCCCCTCCATCTCTTGGGGTTTTGAAGGCGGAGAGGAGAGGAAGGAAAGTTTGGAGATGAAGAAATTGTTACGTGTGGTGCTACTTCACCAGTTTTTGTTGGTAAGCACACTTTCCTGAATGCCTGGCACTGGGTATGAAATAAAGTGAGAGTGAGAAATCTCATGCAGGGGAACGGTATATGACAGTCACCACAGCAAAGTGCTGACAAGAAGAATTTCTTAGGAACCAGGCGTCAGTACAGCTGAATGAGCTTACTGTAGAGTCTTCAGTACAACACAGTAAGCTTGTTATGAATGGGACAGAAGACAAATATTGTTCTAAGGAATTCCATGTATTTAAAGTTAGTGTGTTGTCCCTGCAGCAGGTATGCAGTCTGTATTTACTGTGTAGCAGAAACCAAGTAGGAAGTGATGGATGTGAACAGTAAATATTTGTGATAGGCAGGCATATAAATAGTGGGCCATTAAAATGGCACGTGACAGAAACTTGGGCAGCACCAACCACAGCAAAGTATTTTCTGTAAATCAGCTCAAGGGCAGAGATCACACCGGTACACTCAACGCAACCCAAGTAAACAGGCTGGTTGCTACAGTCATTGTTTTATTTCAAGGGGAAAATGACAAGCAATCATTAATCAACATATAAAAACATTTGCACCAGTGTGCATATCGAGCCTATGCAATGGCTTAAAATAAATACTTTTTAAGAACCTAAAGGACAGACAGAAAATGTAACAAAAAATAATAGAAATTCAATGAAGATCGACAACATGGGAGTAAATTTTTGAGACTGAAACAAAGAAAAAGTCAAAAAATGTCCAAGAAACAGCTCCCTTGTTTTTAAGTCCAAAAGTGTTGTATAAAATGTTTTGAAATACATTGAAAATACAGAATCTTGCAAAAAAACCTTTCCCTACATTTTCTTAATGTTAATTTGACAACATTAGCTGGTATTATAGTGTGGTGTAATCAGGACTTTTCATGAAGAGCAGGAACAGGGGAACGTGAATGTACAAATGTGCATCCGTATGCCTTTCATTAGAATTCACATATTATGGACTGAGCCATCCTGGTCTGTAGTCTGAGAACTGGCTGCCATATTGCACAAAGCTCCTCTTCCTCACTTTTGGAGACACACTTCTACAAATTTGCAAGCTGCAAAGGCAAAATGGAGTGCCTGTCCATTTGAGGCACCAACATACATTGGAGTCCTTTATACACTTTCTCAGCTGCCAGTGACCAGCAGAATAAGACAAAGAGAAAGATAGATGTCTGGAGGTCCCATCTCCAGGTTTAGAACACATTTGCAAACAGTCCTTACATTTCATTCACACAAAACAATTTTGTTTCCACATGATGATCTGCTGTCTGCCAAAACCACTCAATCAACAGAGGTTTTATAAGTGCAGGTTACAGCACACAGTATGTGGTATGCAATGTTAAGTATTTACTGCTAGCTCCGAGTACACCGCCCACTGTTTTTATTACTTTTAGACCTATAGCATGTAAACAAGTTCTTTCACCATTGGTGCTCCTCAAAATTCAAGAGCATTCTTTTACAGTAAAATTCAACGTAACACTCTGGCACAATGTATGCAGTTTGGAAAGACCTCGAATGGCAGGAGGTGACCAAGTGATCTATGTTCAGTTCTATCTACTGTTCACTTCTGTTACTTCAGGCTAAGTAAATGAGAAAACTTTGTGCCACTAAACCTGCTGCTGAGTTTCTGTTGAAGGACCATCATTGGGAGAGAATGTGTAAACAAAATGCAAGCTTTACTGTGTACACTGAATTCCAAGGCCAAACCCCACAGGTTTGGTCACCTGCTGTGTATTTAGAACAGTGGTGCCTTGTTTCCAACACTGAAATCAAACAATCTCAATGTGCAAAGGCTACAAAAAACCTTTTACACCATTTTAAGTAACTGAAAATTTCTAGGCACTGTTGAGAGTCCACAGACTTGTGTTGCAAGTAAAAAGCACTAGAAGCCAAACTTATAAAAACAAATATAACATGCTGGTCTTGCAGAGTATAACATTAACTTTGCTTTTGCTTCACCATGGGCTAGCCAACAAATTAGACAAATGAAGTCTAAATAATTTTTCTGAAGGCTTTTTCCTTCAGTATACTTCAGGTGGAGGAACAAGGGGTCCAAGATGTCAAGCGTTTATGCTCTCAAGACATGATCTTTTGTGGGATCTCAATGGAGGCCTTGAGGAAGATCGCATTGTCTCGGATGTAGTTCCTCTTACGGATCTCCTCATGAGAGACAAATTTGGGGTAGCCAAAACCTAGCGCACTCTCATCCAGTGAGCTGCGGCTGCCGCTGGGTTTCTGGAAGTTCTTCCAGTTTGGATCTGGGTTGAAAGTCTCGGTGATGTGCTGGGGTTTGGAGAGTGATGGATCACTCTGGTCCATAATAGAGAATGTGACCTTGTAGGAAAAGGGCCATTCAAGAAGGTTGTCATATTCACCAGGCAGCACACGGATGTAGACGGAGAGATGTGAACCTTCGCCGCTACCGTTGCCATTGAGAAAAGCGGATGCCTGTAACTTGTAGCCGTATCGGTGCGTGTAGAAGGGTGGACTGAAAAACTCATGATTGCTGTGCATTTTTGCCTCCTGCAACTTGCGAGAGTAGTCATTTAGCTTCCAGATGAGTACACCATCATGGCTCACTGACAGCTCCTCTAGATCACGTCGCAGCTCTGCAATCTCCTGCCGCTGACGGCTTACCAGGTTACACATCATGGTCAGGTGCGACTTGGTGGTTTCCTCCAGGTGTCGGCCAATCACCAGCTTTGGGCACTGCAAGAGAGAGAGAGAGAAAAGTCATCAGTGGACATGGGTAATAGAATACGGATTAGGAATAAGCATTACAGAGCATTTCTGGGCTGTAAGGTTTCCTTTACACTCTGTTTACATAGTTTATGTTGTTTATACAATACCCTCTATGTATTCAAATGCATAGTGCAAAGAGCACACTTTATATCCAAATAAAAAAAAATCACAGGTGCACTGAAAAGGAGTGAAAATCAAGCCAGCAGAAAATAAAAAAAGATTCTGGGCTCATAACACTGTCAGATCAAAGATTCCAAAACCTCACTCATGGCACTCATGTGGACTGTTTGCAGTTAAAACATTTTTTTTTTTGAGGGGCTGAAAACCTGTAAAAATTCAAGTGTCTGAGGTTGCTTGTTTTTTGTTTTGTTTTTATGCATAGAGGCATGCAAAGTTTTTTTAATGTCTAGACCACCGCCTTTAAACTCAGTGGGTTGTTTTTGAAGCCCAAGATACCAGTGAGTGAAACTGCAGACAGAAGAAGGGTAGAAGAAGCAGTGCTCTCTCAAATATAATCAGCGCTTAAAGCCGAAAATGTATAAACTGCAATGATTTATAAACTTCATTGCATTTGAAGTAGATCATATACTGAATTTAGCTATGTCAGATTTAAAAAATTTTGACTGAATGTCACTCTGAATGTCACCACTTTTAAAAGACAAACAGTACTATTTGCCCATGATAAGTTTTTTGCAATTCAATGTCTAAAAAGATTTTAGAAATTGGGCAGGATGGCATGGACAGCAGGTAGTGTTGAACACTACAAATATTTGTCCATAAACTACACAATGTGACTAGAATCTATGGATTGTTACTATTGTGAACTATCAAGATTAAAATTTGTGTACACTTTCGCATTGTATCGTATGGGTGTTTTTCCTGCAGTACTGGGAGAGTAATGTTGAGTGATATTAGCACCACTACACTTCAAATGATTCAGGGTCCCATGGTCCAATATTTACATCCAATTTAAAAACAGACTGAAATGTGCTATCAGTTACAGAGTTAGGAGGCAGCTATAACTGTTGTCTTTCTAGTTTTTAATTCTCCAGGCAAAATCCCCAAATGATCGGAAGATTGCAGGTTCAAGCCCCAATATCGGCAAGCTGCCCCTCTTGGGCTCTTGATCAAGGCCCTCAACCCTCTGTGCATCTGTAGGTTCCTAACATCCATGAGGAATGCGAAGAAAGAATTTCACTGTGCTGTGACAAGTACATGTGACAAGTAAAAACCCCCTTTACATTTTTATCTTTAAATGGGGTATCTTAAGTGGGCTAAATCTTAAATGTAGGTGTAGTCAACTAAAAAGTACATTAAGGGCTATGAGACTCACTCGATGCTTGCATCCGGCTTCTTTAAAAGGACAGAGCACTAACGCACTGCCACAGCTTTCCTTCACATGGGTTGCGAGGTCTTCACGGGCAATGTTGGGGGTACCACACTGGTTTGGGCACTGAACTGGGAAACGTGGGCAGTGATACTGATGATTCTGTGAAAAAATTTATATATAAAGCATTTGACCTTTACATTTAATCTCATTTTTAGTATTCATAGTCTAATAGTTCTCATAAACAAGAGTGTGGATTAAAACTAGCGAGATTTCACTTGTCAATAGCTAAACATGATGTCATTTAAAATCACATAGCTGAATTTCAATACCAGCATACTTAAATGTGTATACCACAGCAAATGAACAAAAATGCACATTTTATTTATTAAAGAATGACTGGTGGAATTCGTATACATTTATAGTTACATCTAATGTTCGTGGCACGTCTGTAAGACAAACCTTTCTATTATTTCACATAATAGCATCTATAAACACCCTTACCAGGTTTCTCTATTCATTTGTTACTTCAAGTTATAAAAAGATGTCATGGAGAATCCTGGATGTCGGGAAACTACTGAATGGTTTGAGCTACTAACACTAGAAACTCTTTCCTTAAATGCTAAACTTACCCGTAAATATTTTTATTTGCTAATATTTTACCTTAAATATGTAGAGGGTCCTTAATATAATTCCCTGTGAAGTAAATGTTACTATAGAAATGGTAATTTGAACAAGAGCATTGATCTAATCCTGTGATTTGCCTTGCAGGTGGAACTACTTTCTGAGCTGCTGCTATAGAATAGTAATCAACAGCTTCTGAACAATCTGAATCAGGAATTTAGTAGTGCCGTGGTACAATATAAATAAATGTACCAGAAAGGACTTCCTGAGAGTTATTGCTTTAATTTGTGTGAGGCTAGTGC
This sequence comes from Silurus aristotelis, assembly GCF_946808225.1. Lineage (NCBI taxonomy): Eukaryota > Metazoa > Chordata > Actinopteri > Siluriformes > Siluridae > Silurus > Silurus aristotelis. The sequence goes on from NC_139581.1 coordinate 25,384,210, forward strand.
ATGTGTAAACAAAGGACTGTGTGTGATGCAGGTGTCCAGTATAGAGACTGGGCCAGCTCAAGCTGTGACTTACTGGCACTAAACTCAGCTCTACCATGAATACTCTGTTCATTTATTCACAAGCCTCCTGCCAAACCTTCACCCCATTCAAACAATACTGAGTAAATGGAACGGTTAATACCCCTGTACCATTAACTACCACACACCAATTACACTGCAGAAGTGTCATGTACTGTATGATTATGGCTCACTAAAGGCTCACTAAAGGCAACTACTCTCAAAAGTCAAAAGAAAAGTTATCTCAGATTATAGAGGTGAATATTTTCGAGTGGTTTACAGATGCACCATGACACTGACCTGGATGGTGTCGAAGACAAATTCTTTGCCGCAGTACTTGCACGGCTGTGTGCGTTTGGGACACTCTGCCATGGTATGCTGGGCCAGGAGTCTCCTCATCATCCTTGCTCCACACTTGTTCTCACAGTACACACTCTCTTGGGGACAAATGCCCTGGTGATTCTAAAAGAGAGAACATGAAAGGCTTAAGGACGAGTCAAAAAGGGACAAAGTAAAAAAAAGAAGTCAAAATTCACGTTAAACAGTTTTTTTGTAGTGAAACTTTTATGAATATAAAAGCACCTGAAAATATCATGCATCATGCAAAAATATGACAGTATAAATTCAACAACACACCAATACATTCACATTCATTTTAGATGTGCTTTTTGAACATTCCATTATATATTTAGTCCCCATTTGCTTTTATAATTTGCTTTTTATAACCTCCACTCTTCTCCAACACCCTTCACTGAAGGCCCACTAAAGATCTTGTGTGTGTCTGTGTGTGTGTGTGTGTGTGTGTGTGTATATATATATATATATATATATATATATATATATATATATATATATATATATACACACACATACACACATACACACACACACACATACACACACACACACACACACACAGACACAGACACAGACACAGACACACACACACACACACACACACAGACACAGACACAGACACAGACACATACACACACATACATATACACACACACCCTATTTGTGAATCCTCACTTACTAGCTACCTTTTTCCATTGGCTTCCACATGCTTTCTCCTTTAGGATTGTTTTCCTCTATAGCTCATACAGGTGTATTTTGAGAAAACTTTAATTGTTAGTGAAAGAACCAATAATTTAAGGTCAATACTCATTTGATTATCTTGGTGACCAAAACCCATTTTTTGCATGTTGGTCATGTATTAATGTACTCTAGAAAAAAAACTTTTTTGCTATAAGTGTGAAGGTGGGCATCAAAATAGCCTTAAACGAAGAAACATTTAGCTTGTTTCTCTCCTCTCACAGTAGATAGATTGTACAAAGAATAAAAAGGCTAAGAAGCTTATTGGCCTGTAAGTCTTATTTATCACTTTTTCTTCATTGTTCTGAGGTGAGTACCTCGAAAGCCTCGCCGGTGAACTCGCTGCCGCAGAACTCACACTTGACTTTGCGCTTGGGGCAGTCGTGCTGCAGGTGCTCAGGCAGGTCGCGGCGTGTCAGCTTGACACTGCAGCGGTTAGGGCACGGGATCACATTGAATGCACAGGTAGTGAAATGGTTCTGTGGGAGAGAAAAAAGAAATGCCACTTTCTTTTCAGGAGGTTACATTTGATCTATTTCAGTCTCATGAACACTGGTGCTCATAGTTACAGTCACATGGAGTTGGAGAGCTATAACACTGGCAAAGAAGGCAAGAAGAGGTCAAGGAAGAAACAGGATCATGTGTGATTTATTACAATCTTATAACAATTGTATTAGAGCATGAATAGGAGAGAATGATAAGATGAACTGACCTGCAGCTGCTTCATTTGGCCTGTCCAGCGACAGCCTTCCTCACTGTGGATACAGCGGATAGCAAGAGCCAGGATCTGCTGCTCCAGCTCGGGGTCAGGGTAGATCTGCAAAACACAACAATGAGTCAATAAGAACATTTATTTTAAAGCATTCAAGGTTTCAAATCTTTGAAATTGTGACATCATATATGTTATGCAAGTGTGTCAAGCTCAATACAGATCTGACCCAAAAGATCTGACTTTACATTTTCTAAGATACGATTTAAAACATTCCAGGGCTTCTCACACTAGGGTCAGAACAGCATGATTCAGCTACAAACTTATATAAACATAAGGTTGCATTATAACAGTGATATTACCTGTGTTGTACCATTGAATAGTGTGATGTTTTTCCACAATAGTTGTTTGCTTTGATGTAACAACACAATCTAAAGTTTCCCTCTTTGTTATAATAAACACTTTTTATAATAAATAAGTAAATAATAATTACTATCAGTTTATAGTTCTATTTAATGTTGTGGAATCTATGAAACACATAAGTTCCTGTTATGGCTTATTGTATAGCAGCTATATACCATCATTTACTCACCAGATTTATCTTATTACTCTTACAATACGGTACAAAAAAACACAAAAAGGCCTCGATCCTAAAGACTTTGTTGTATTAGAAATAGTATCAGCTTCCTCTTACTGAATATGTTATACTACATAAACAACATATCAGAACAAGCATATTAAAAGAACACTGGAAGCTGGAAAATCCTGTCAAAGTTTTATTCCTTCATATAAGAAAACAAACATTCTGCCCAATAAGAATGGAGAATCAGGCACAGTAGGTGTTTTTATTCACTACATTACATGTGCCTTTGTAAATCAGCTCCACCAATCACTAAGCTAAAAGTAGTCCACTGAACAGGTAACAAAAAAAAGACCTGGATAAATGTAATAAAGCTGTAATAAAACCTTGTACAAGGAAATATTTAGATGATTACTGAGTTTTTTAAATTTACTTTGTGTTTCATATGATTATTTACTATGGCAAACCTACATCTTAATTATATTCACTGATAAAGTACTATTATAACTGCCATAGACACACCAGTTTGCTGCAAGCAATATTCCACTTGTGCATAATTCATTACATTTTTATGTTTTTTTTTATTACATATATATATATATATAAATAAATAAAACACACACACACACACACACACACACATATATATATATATATATATATATATATATATATATATATATATATATATATATATATATATATATATATATATATATATATATATTTTTTTTTTTTTTTTTTTTACTGTTGGTAATACACTAAGACATCATGGTTTGAAATCATGCATGGCACTGAAGGTTCCCCTGCTTAAACCAGCACATGTCCAGGCACGTCTTAAGTTTGCCAATGACCATTTGGATGATCCAGAGGAGTCATGGGAGAAAGTCACGTGGTCAGATGAGACCAAAATAGAACTTATAATAGAACTCATAATTCCACTAAACGTGTTTGGAGGAAGAAAAATGATGAGTACCATCCCAAGAACACCATCCCTACTGTGAAGCATGGGGGTGGTAGCATCATGCTTTGGGGGTGTTTTTCTGCACATGGGACAGGGCGACTGCACTGTATTAAGGGGAGGATGACCGGGGCCATGTATTGCGAGATTTTGGGGAACAACCTCCTTCCCTCAGTTCGAGCATTGAAGGTGGGTCGAGGCTGGGTCTTTCAACATGACAATGACCCGAAGCACACAGCCAGGATAACCAAGGAGTGGCTCTGTAAGAAGCATATCAAGGTTCTGGCGTGGCCCAGCCAGTCTCCAGACCTAAACCCAATAGAGAATCTTTGGCGGGAGCTCAAACTCCGTGTTATTCAGCGACAGGCCAGAAACCTGACTGATCTAGAGAAGATCTGTGTGGAGGAGTGGGCCAAAATCCCTCCTGCAGTGTGTGCAAACCTGGTGAAAAACTACAGGAAACGTTTGACCTCTGTAATTGCAAACAAAGGCTCCTGTACCAAATATTAACATTGACTTTCTCAGGTGTTCAAATACTTATTTGCAGCTGTATCATACAAATAAATAGTTAAAAAATCATACATTGTGATTTCTGGATTTTTTTTTTTAGATTATGTCTCTCACAGTGGACATGCACCTACGATGACAATTTCAGACCCCTCCATGATTTCTAAGTGGGAAAACTTGCAAAATAGCAGGGTGTTCAAATACTTATTTTCCTCACTGTATGTGTATATATGTGTATATATATATATATATATGGAATTGGTAGTTGAAAATACTATTTGTTGACTATAGAAAATGTTCAGTTTTTCTCTGTAGAAGAGAATTATAAATTACTTCACCTTGAATGCAGCAACGGGCTTTAACTGATAGCTCTGTGACATCTATTTTATATTTGAAGATGCATTTCTTGAACAAAATGATCCTGTCTGATTAAATGCTTAAAACTAAGGGCTGTAAAACAAGCCAAAACTCTAATTAAAGACACTGGGGTATAGTGCAAGATGATCCAAAAACGCAGGTTGTAATTTTGTCCCTTAAATAGGTTGAAGAAATTATTACTTCTGGGAGAGCTACTGTGAGAAAAGTCTTTAGATGAATCTCCCAGAAATAGCATGGACTCTTTTTTTTTTTGCACAACCGTATCTAGAACTCATTATCGCTTTAGTCTCGGCATAACGATTATGTTGAACCAAAAAAAAAAAACATTAAATCTTTGTCAAAATTCAGACTTATTCATCTCGAGTGCCACGCAGTGACATTTGCCGTGCCTTCCGGAAGACATCACGATTTGTTTTAGCAGAGGCAAATCAAACTGGAGAAAAATTGAGATGATTCATCCTGTATTCTCTCTAAACACCTCTTCATTCTACATCTGCCCTCCCACTTCCACATCTCATATTCCCAGGTTAATAAGATTCTTGTTGGTTAGTGTCATTTGCACATGTTTGCAGACTGAGACCGTCACTTCCTGAAATGCCAAAAATACAGCACACGTTTTCTTTGTCTCCAATCCTGCAGTGTTACCGTTCTTACCTAGAGTTATAATCTGATTAAAGTGGCATTAGGATTGGAGGAAGGGGATGAGAGAATGAATTAGTAAAAATGACATGAAAGTGCAGTTTAGAGTGGGGAAGAGTTTAATGGATTACCTTGGCATAGTCCAGGGGGAGCTGGTCCTCTGGGCATTTGAACACCCCCTCACTACAAACAGAAGAAGACACTTACATTAATGCCATCCTGACTGCATGGCAGCACATGTATCATTTATACACAGGGCTCAAATAGACTTCCTTGTTATATAACACAGATCTGTATGAACACAAACCAACAAGGGCTCCCTGCCTCACTCAGGATCAATCCCTGAAGTACTCAAACATACCGTAACATGTTACTTTAATATGGATATCTATAATTTAATATTACACATACTTATAGTTTTAACATTATATGTATCACTGACTCTGCCCATACTGCCCATGTTTTATTCTTTTGATTCCAAATAACAGCATTGCATTAAAAAAAAAAAACAGAGCAAGGTTTCTCTGTCCTGCTGCAGTGTTCTGCGAACTAAGGTTCCTGCTTTGTACCTTGTTCCCCATGGGGAAATGATTGCATGGGGAGGGTCAGGCTGGACTGGATAGTTAATATTTTTTAGGGTGAGAGCTTTCTGACAGTGTTTCGATGGAGAAAGGGGTGTGTGTGAGTGTGTGAGAGAAATATAAGGTTATCTTAGATGGGTGGAACAGCTCATTAGTGCTGCTCCTCTTGCAGTATAGCCATAGTATAGTTCAGGGCACTGATATATTTACAATGGCAAATACTGGAAAGGAAAATAGATTTAGGTAGAAGGGTGTGTTAGAAGGGTGTGTGTGTGTGTGTGTGTGTGTGTGTGTGTGTGTGTGTGTGTGTGTGTGTACAGCATGTTCAGTCCTGTCAAAAACTTAACTGTCTGTGAAATTGATTTATAATATTTACAACTTTTTTAAGCCACTAACGACACTGACATTTCCCATAGTATGAGCAGTAGGAGGAAACTGCCAGCTGTGTGAAGCATGAAGCAGCAGCATTCTATAAGTACAATGAAAAGAGACAATCACTACATTGTAAGTGCGTCTGAAAAGAAAAAAAGTGACAACGAACACAGCGCTTTAGTGCCGGGAGTAAATGAGATCCTATTTGGCTGGAGGCTACATGTTTCAAGCTTGTGAGTCTCCACAAGAAGGTACTGTCTTCAACCTGTCTAATGAATGGACTTTTTCTGACATCCTTTCCACTCCTTCATGCCACAAATAGACAAAAAACAATGGAATCAGCAGCTTGAGATCTAACGAGCATAAAGGAACCTACAATGCTCCCATTGAGTCTCAAGTGTCCTTAATCTCCTAGAACTGAAATGTCACCTGATGAGGGCCAACAGAGACACACAACAAGCCTACAGCTTCATTGGCCCGCTGGTGAAAGCTTACAGCGTGCCCTTATTTTGCTCTAATAGGGTCACTGTGTCAAAAGGGCACTGTGTGAGCAATTAATACCCACAGTGAGGTCTAAAAAAAAGACCAATCAATTGCTTAGCACAGTTAATAGATGTGTTGCTGAATAAAGCAGTTTATTACTGGTTGACTGGACTCCTCAGGTCTTCCTGAGATTAGGCTGCAATTTTCAGATTGGATTTAAGGCCCTGCTGATATGCACCCATACAGGAAGAGAGTCAATGATGTGGAAACACAAGTGTCCCATCAGCTTAGAGACAAGTAAAAAAAAGGCACATGGAGGTGGACCTTGGCAGTAAATGGTTTAGCTGAATGCCAGATCAGGAGCATTAGGAGATTCAGTGCTGCTTTGTTAACATAAATTAAGTTCAGAAAGACAAAGACAAAGAAGAACAACCCCGTTACTATGTCCATGGTGTGCTGTGTGATTAGAAAATGTTAGAAGATTTCTGGTAGAATGCAAAGAAACAATATTGTGTGACGCTTGTTAAGCATCTACTACTTAATTAGTAGACAAATAAGTAGCCTGAGATTGTAGTACAAGAGCATTATGTGTTTGGATTATGTTTTCAGTAAAAAAGTGTTTCCAGTGTTTTTCAGTAAAATTATATATATATATATATATATATATATATATATATATATATATATATATATATATATATATATATATATATATATATATACATACACACATACACACACACACACATACATACACACTGTATACATATATATATATATATACACATACATACATATATATATATATATATATATATATATATATATATATATATATATATATATATATATATATATATATATATATATATATATACATACACACACACACACATATACACACACACATACATACATATATATATATATAAATCACATCACTTCCAGTCAGAATCATGAATTTTAAATCTGGAAATGCTAACAAACAGATATGGAGAAAAATATGAGAAGATCTTATATGATTTCAAGAGAATCACAAAAACTCATACCCAAATGGTGGCCAAAAACTGACTCACAAATGGTCACCATACTTTATTATCTTACGTTTCCACATTTTTATTTAATTAGCCAATGCATGGGACCGAGTAATCACTCTGGAGCTTTGACTTGCCAATAGGCTAATGGATTTATGATTTGCCAGTGCTGAAGTGCAGCTAAAACTGCTGATGTCTGAACAGCAGTTAGCAAGATTTCAGGAGAACATGGCACACCAGAAAAGTACAAAGACACATTGTAAATACTCTAAGCAGCTCCTAATAACTGAAATCACTTCTATGATATAAGCATCTAAATGGATCCTATGTCATGGGGCAAACCTGTGTGACTTCACTTCAGGGTAACTTCACTCTCCCTGAGCTTAACCATTCCATATGGATAATGACAAATAACTGCAGATGGCTATAGCACTTTAACAACTAAACATATCCAAACAGTTTAGAACAAACACAAGTAAATTCCATGTGCAGGCAAATTAGTAGGAAAAAAGTGTAGTGTCTTGCAGGGCATTTGTGCTGCAAAAGTAATTTTGAATCCTCCCACCCCTTTGTGGTCTCTCTTATTGCAGTGCCTGAAATCCTCTGCGCCCTAAAGCAGTCTTTAGAGAACGCTTCATTGGTTTGCTGCTATAGATGTGGACAGCCATCACAACACCGCATGAAGACTCATTATGCTGCTTTTGACAAATGGGCTAACAGAGAAGAGGCCAATCATGACAAAGCATTTTCAATAAAAGAATCCTTGACAACATGGTCAAGTGAATACTTCCGGATTACATCAATTACGTTTGCTCTTTTGCTGACACATTCTGGCTAATTACAATGCAGAATGAGTAATTCAAAGGAGTGGATCGTGAGTTAATTGAGGACATTGAATTATCCAAAACGCCAGCTCTTCCTGAGGTGCACATCAGTGTGCATTGATCATGCATATATTTGGCAAGTGGTTTCATGGTCATACTCATCCTTTTCAGAACTTGCTAGTTATTGTTGCAAACAAAATCTTTAATTTATCCTGTTTCAGTCTGTCTGGACTTGGCGGTCAGTTTTATGAAATTGAGATTACATTTCTGCTGGAAATTGCTTAGTTCTTCAACCTAGCAATACTATATACTATACTATATACTATATACACTATACTATATACTATAATAGTAGGTGTATGCATTTACAAATAAGAGAGATGTAATCCTTCACCAGCTTGTTAAATAAAATGCATATATTTATTTAGCTCCTAATGACAAATAGTGGCACTGTCAAAATTGCTTCCCCTGGACTCTTGATGGTATTCAAGTGAGACTCCACTGTGGCGTTATAGACTCTAGTTTTTAGTAGGTGAAGTTGTCATTGTGTTTGTGTTGACTCTTAAGCCGACCAGAAAAACACTGAGAAGCTGTCAGTATTGGACATATTAGATCACGTCACACGTCTGCTTTTGTCTGCGAGGACAGATTTTTAACTCCTGGTTTAAAAGGAAGCATGTGGCAGCAGAAACATGTGTTTGCGCCATGTGTTCACGCTAGCAAGTGGCAAGTCGCTAATATCGCTCAGTGTTTGTCTCTTGTGGGTGTACAGTTTCTGGTTCCAATATCAGATGCTATAGAGTCTGAAGGTATACATATGGTGTATGATATTTTTGTTCAAAACATGCTTAATTGTCACGGTTACAAGCTGACCTTCCTCTCTCTCATTTCTTTTTTTCTTTTTTTTTTTTTTTTTTTTTACAAAATTGAACAAATTAAATCCAGGAACTAAAGACATGGCTTGAAGATATGGCTCCACCTTATACATCTCGCTTTTAGCCTGTAGAGTCCACTTGATATTTGATGAGTAACAATGTACAGATTAAATTTTGAGGCAATGAGAATGAGCATTATTTGATTTTTAAATACTGTAACTACTGTTGTCTTAATATGCAAAACTTTTAGAAGCCCAAACGTAGATGAGTTTCCTGGACCTGGTTTCTAAAAACCATGTATGCATCTGCAACAGAGTAAATACTGTACCTGTACTTAAGCACATAAATTCAAAGCAAGAACTTGTGGTTGTCTCAATGAGGTTTGTTCTAGTCCCTCAAATGGTAAATTTGTATTTTAGTATTTTATAACGGAAGTCTTAACCATTCCTCTGGTTATTCCGTTACATTCAGTAACATTTATTACTGCAAGTTCTATCTAAATTCTGCATTACAAAGGACCTCCCATGGAACAGGAAAGTAAAAAGGGGGATGGAATCTATCAGCCAGGAAACCAAATAAAACCATGTTTCAGCAGTGGAAACTGAGCCATCAATCTCATAATCAACATGTACTTTAGAAGCTTTTATTTCTTACATATACATTAAAGCACTGTGAACTTCCTTCCTCATGTATCCCAGCTTGTTAAAAAGCTAGTATCAGAATGCAGGGTTAGCTATGATACAGCCTTCCTAGAGCAGAGAGGGGTTAAAAGCCCAACAGTGGCAGTGGTGAGGATTGAACCGCCAACATTCCGATCAGCAACTCAGAGCTAGCATTTTTTAGCAGGAAATTGGGCAGTGGCGTCATAATGATTAACCAATACCAGTTTTAGATTCTTTTAGTGAGAGAAGAGGCGGCTGATTACGCTCAGTTTTTGTCAAAACTCTGTGATGTGTAATACACTTGCCATTTCAAATTCAAAGGACGGCTCAATCACTTGCTTTGATACAAGTGACACCATGGGTCACACACGATCACACTTACGCCATAGTTCTCTGAACGCTCTCTGTACTGACATTTGAGAGAGCAATCACCATCTGTGATCTAATTCGCACAGTCGCCCTATGCTAAAAGGTTAGCAAAATATCAACTTTTTTGGTCCAAATGCCAGCTTTAGTACAACATAGTAATATAGACTGTTTTTGAGATGTTAAGGCTCAGATTTGGGGATGAACCTAAAACCACTCCAGATGGTCAGTTCTCCCATTACATTACAATAGATACAATAGATAGCTTAATCCCCCTACTGAGCAGAGTACAGCAAAGCACACTGTTTAACGCATTAAAGATGAAATGTAAATAAAAATACTTTTCAGTTTCACAGAACTAAGTCGAGTAGTCACTGAAACGTTAAAGGCGGCGATATCAATCTTGTATAATGGACCCAGGTGCTGACTTTGCACTGAATGACCATAATCCACCTTCAACAATAAAACACTTCGAGTACTGCAACTCGACGTTTACAACCTGGGCACGAATGAAAGTGTGTTTGTGATAAAGTAAAGTGCAGAGGTGGACAATATACCAAAAAATATCTTATTGTAATACTTTGAAAGTATTTATTAGATATAAGTGTCACAAGATATGAATGATTTATAACTAAAAGGAAAAATTTAATAAAAGTTACACACAGTCATGTACTGACAATGTACAAAAATATCTCACAATACTTGCAATACCTATGGTCTATGTTGACAAAAATTATTACAAAAACACATTATGTTGCTCAGCCCAAGATAGTTCAGTTATTTATTCTATGTCCAATGGCAAGCATACACCTTAAGCACTCCGCTAATTCTAAGTCAAGTCAGAGCAACGGCAATGTGCTGCATTCGAGAAGGAAAGAAATCAATTCCATTTCATTAGTTCCTGCTGTATTTGCTGAACCAATCTTCCTGATGGAGCTGGAACACTTCATGCATGGCTGAATACCTCGATTCTGCCTTAGTGCTGACCATCAACATCAAAATTACGGCCTGGGACAAAAAGGATTTCTTTCATGCAGTAGATCTTTGGGAAGACAGAATCTGGAGAAGGCTGTTAGTTAAGAAGACATTTTTGCTTTAGATTTTAGTCTCCCTGTAGGTGTGAAACACTCCCACCGAGTGAAGACAAGCGTGAAACCTCACAGCTCCTACATTCATGACCACCTTCTCTTCCTTATTACTTCCCTCTGACCCAGTCTTTTATCTTCCCACTTTACATGTGGGGAAACGGTAAACCAATTGGCTTAGGATCATTTTTCATTTTAAAAAAAAAAAAAGAGAAAAGGTGCAATGGCATGCAGTGCATCAGTGATCCTGGAGAAGGCCAGCACATTGCTGAAAAGCTTACTGAAAACAAGACTGACCACATGAACATGGCACTTCAAAAGGTGCCAGTGATCCCTTCTTAAAAAGCAACAAAAGAAGTCTCAGCTTTCAGGATCCTAATTCAGACTGAGAAGCAGTACACAGGATTCTCAGAAAGGATTTCAGAATGATCTAAGCCCTAAATATAACACTGCAGCTATTAAAATCCATTAGGAAGTGCTGCTCAGGTATTTAGGAGCATGGTGTCCTGTTTATCTCAAAGATAGGACTGTGTATTGACAAATTCTTCAGGACTGAAGAGACCAAGGTGTATGTCAGGTGTATGTTTAGTGTTATATATGGAGTTGGTGTATTCAAACAGGGCAAATGATGGTATTTTAAACTGGTTTCTTATATCAAGATGTATGAAAACGTTTCACATTGCAATCAATTGTTTGTTTAAAATAGAACATTTATTAAAGCAGTCAATTGTCCAATTACTTTTGGTCTAAAAAAAAAAAAAAAAAAAGGCAAAATCAAAAAATACATTTGTAGTAATTCCTATCCCTTTTACCTAATCTGGGTGCAAATATCTTTAAATTAAAGATGACAACATGCACTATTTAATTTATTTTTATTATTTAAGTTTATTAACAATAACTTTGTCGGTATCCGAAAATTTATGTACAGGACCTTATATGTGTTCTGACCTGATGTGGTTTTAAAAACCTGGTGAACGAGTTGCATTTTTGTTGTGCTTTTTGATATAAAGCAGAATCCAGTAAATCAATCTTTTTCCTTTTTACAGCATGACCCAGCATGTGCTTGCCGGAATAAAAGACTGCTCCTGGGTTCTAACCCACAGGCTTTCATGTTAAATACCTGTTCGTTGAGGGCTTTATTTTTTAAACCACCGTGGGAACTGAAAGAAGAAAATTAATGCTGTCACGCTAAAATCATGAAATGGAGAAAAAAGATATGAAACTGTATTAAAGCAGCCACATGTCAGTGGTTTAAACTCCCACACTGGCATGAAGTGGGGGTCTGTTAACATATCAGAGATGTTAATTAACAGCATTTTGTTCTTAGCGCACTAATTTAACAACACAAAGCATTGTTTATTCATTACTGACTGGTACATCATACAGTATGTTCCACGCTAATCAAGTTGGTCTTCGCTAATGTTATAGCAGCTACACAAAAAATATTCCCTCGACAGCCTTGACTTTCATATGACAAATAAGCAGCATGTCATGTTATAAAGAAACCAAACATCTCAGTAGTAATATGTTCAGAAAGTCAGTCCTTCATATTTCCAGGCTTACCTGTTAGAAAGTACTGATGCTGGAGACTCCTTTCGTTAACAAGAAATTAACATCTTCTTAAAGCAATCTATATCAAGTTATTAAATACATTTTATAGCCCTGGTGGTCTAGTGGTTAAGATGCAGCGCTCTCACCGCTGCGACCCGGGTTCGATTCCCGGTCAGGGAACCATCCCCAGCCACTCTTAGTGCCGGTCCCAAGCCCGGATAAATGGGGAGGGTTGCGTTAGGAAGGGCACTCAGCGTAAAACATGTGCCAAATCAAACGTGCGGAGGATCCGCTGTGGCGACCCCTAATGGGAGAAGCCGAAAGAAAGAAAGAAAAATACATTTTATAGCACTAGTAGGCTTAATATACTGATTTTATAAAATGCTGCAATTTGCAATCTAATGATTTATTATATGTGGGTCAGAATCATAGACAGTCTTTTCAATCAATTTGTGATTTAATAAATTCAGACATTCATTTTTAACTAGCAATAATCAGGCTGTTATATAAATGTAGTAGCAAATCAAAACATAACTGCAATATAGAATTAGGTTTATATCAGGCATCAGGAAATTCACTGCATATGATATGAAAGGAAAGGCTCGGTGGTTCATTTTGTGCAGAGGAGCTGTAAAGCACTGCTCATCCAGGTGCTTGGTGGAGGGTTTACTTAATCGTACTTAAGCTGTTGTGGCGGAAAAGAAAAAAAAAATAATTCAACCACACCCTTATAATTCTGCCTTCAAGTCAAATTATTGTCTTCCATTTCCTCACCTGCTTAGAAAAAATGTCCAATCAAATCACGGTGATCAGCATGCAGGATGTTTGAAGTACTAAACTTTCCTGTGAGTCAGTTAGTTGAAAGTCGAAACTATGGCGAGTTTCAGAGAAAGTTAATGATTTTGCTCGTTATCTTCAGCTGAGTAACTGGTGGGCTGAGTCACAGGGTGCTGGTGGATAGTGCAGGAACACTGCCACGCACATAATCTGTGATGAGTCATTTCCACCATCCTGAAACTCCCGCCCCAAAACTTGCCTTCTTTGCTGCTGCTTAAATGCTTTCATCAAAGCTGAAAGTGGACAAGTGCTGAATAATCTAAAAGTTTTGCTGCAACTGCCAAGGCCATAGAGCCAGAGAGGAATAAAGAGAAAAAAGGCCCGACATGCTAAACATTTATCTGTCAGCGCACTCGTTCAGCCTCCGATTGGCTGCAGCTTTAGTGACCATGGTAACAAGGGAAGGTGAGGTCTTTTGTGTCAAAGAAAGAAAGATGTACTAGTTTGTTTGTTTGTACAGACATACAGCTGAGAAAATCAAGACAAAGCGACCACCTCGTTATCAGAGAGGCCCAAACAGGTAACAATTGCACAGGGAGGTGTGTTGAGCAAAACACCTGCCACCAAGCTATGCTTTAAAACCACCAATTTGTACCAAATTGTAATGGCCATAAAGCTATAAATTAGGATTTTTGTTTTTTTTAGCGTTTGGCCAGGAAGTGCAGTATGGATTTTGGTTGCTCATAGACATAATGAGCTGGAAACAGTGAACAGCATTTCTGGTTCAGGCACGAACGTCTTTTTGTCAGATTTTATTCACTGATAAAGTGAATAAACCTTACCTTATCTTCTACCTTATTTACCTATCTTCTAAAGTACTGGAAAACACAGGATTCTGGATGACATTGCCCAGTTAAACAGTGCACTGGCATACAGTTTGTCAGAATAGTGCTTGTAAGAACAAATAAATAGTGCCCAGATTTGCTTTCGAAATCCACATAATGAAATGCCGCTGTGAAGTTTTTCTTCAGCTGCAAAGTGTTTAATTAGGAGAGCAGGAATTCTCCTACTAATGCTAGAATAGTCTGCATGAGGAAGTTATTTCTCACTCACAAGTTCAAAGGCCTGGCTGTGTCACCTGAGGACAGGCACTTGGACTGTCATGTTGATGAATCTGAAAGCTGGCACTGACACACACAGATCGTTTGTGAATGTGGATGTGCTCGATTGGCCTGCTCACAGGCCCACCTTGCTTAACCGAATAGATCTGTTGTGCTTGGAAAGGAAGGAAGCCACCACAGATGCTCTGTTCTCTGAGAAACAGGAATGGAGGCGCTAACCTTAACCGGACGTGCTGGCAGCAATGGTGAATGGGTGCACGTTCATCTGCCAGCACCTGTTGCAGCCTAAAAGAGGACCTTTCACAAAACAGGTGCCCCCTGAGCTGAAGATGCACCCGTTCCCACTCAGCACTCCTCCAGCTGCTTTTTCTTCCTGAGTCTGCACATGGATTCCCGTCATGCTTGTCAATCAACTATGAAACATAAGCCTTTTCACACCACTCATCACTCTGAAAGTGTAGTCTAGCCCCTCCTCTTCAATCCAAACCCACACTGGCATCACGTTTGTGAGCAGGCAGGATAAGACAAAGGCAAAGTGACTGCAAACTAAAAAACTACACTAGAGATTAATGGTTGTTCCTGGTGTGGGAAGGTGGGCGTGGAAATCAGCTCGGAACAGCAAACATGAGCCACAGCACTGACCCATGCAGATGGACTGTGGGAGAAATGAGAGCTCACTGCAGGTGTGACCAAACAGAGCAGAACAGTTCAGATAGACCACCAGATCCCACAAATCACCAGAGATCACATGAAAAAGATTTAGCCTAATGTCTGGCTGAGAGATATTTATTTAAATAATATATAAATTGTGAATACTTACACCCTAACAATCTGCTGCAACTAATATATTATTCATTAACTGCATAAACAGGTTACTGATTAGACAGAAACATATATATATATTTTTTTTTATCCTGGATGCATCATAAACATATCACTGAAGTGATGTTTTTACCTACATTTCTTAAACATGTAACTGGACTTATCAGGACACATACTGTGAAATTACCATGGTATTTATGAAACATTATGAAAATATAAAGTTTTGAAATGTCAAAAAAACGTCTTGAAGTACTGCAACCTAACACACTACTTGTCCCAAGTTTAAACTGATGCTAATAGTGTTTCATTTAAACTCTATATTTACTCAGAACTAATTATAAATTAAAGAAGTGTTTTAAATGTTTTCTTTTCGAAAGCTTGAAATCTACACTTAACTAGCAAGAATATATTTGCTTCACATAAATTAGGCATTCCTAGTGAATTTTATATATATATATATACACACACACACACACACACACACACACACACACACACACACACACACACACACACTGTATATAAAGACACACACACACACACACACACACACACACACACACACACACACACACACACACACACACACACACACACTATATATATGTCTGGATAAAAATACTTGACATTTACAGTGTATACTCTTCAGGGTATAAGGCAAAACTATGTTAACAGTAACTTACTGTGTCTTACAGTAGCTGCTTCATTATTTGTTTACTCACACAATTAAATTCAATTCATAGAATGCTTTTAACTATGAACATTGTCCTGAAGCATCTTCACAGAGATAAACAGATCATTAAATTTTTATTTATATGTTGGTATCAATATAATAAGTCTCCACCAGCTACAGAATGAAAAAAAAAAAAAATCTATAAGTATATATTAAATCATGGATTTGTATTATTTAACATTTACTTTTATAACATTTGGCAGATGCGCTTATCCAGAGTGACTTACAAGCAAGCAGTTGAGTTGGACAATGAATATGGTTTAGTTATATACTAGATTATTTATTTATTTACTGACACTGCATTTCAACCTTAACTGTGTTTAAATCATATTTATCTCATTTGCTAGCATATTGATTGATTAAAAACAGCACATGCTGCACAGTGCAAGCGAAAGTGAACACAGAGACTTGGACTGTGGATTGTTGTACAAAAGAACAATGCTGACTGACTGAACATATTCATGCAGGCAACTCAAACGGCAACAAAAGCTGGCTTGCTTTTTAAAGAAAACAAAGCCAATTACATCATTGTTGCTTCAGATCAAAGAAGTTTTATCTTTCAAGTTTGTCATATGCTTAGAAACGGCTTTAAGCACCTACAGACAATGTAATGCTTGTGTTGTCAGTTATTCACTCCTACACAGACACCATGTGCAATGAGAAATGAATTCGCACATCATACAAAAAAAGCTAAACTATTTTATTCAAGGGTTTTTAGACAGAATTCTGCCTTTAAATCATACACAGGTATAAAGTAGTGTGATAAATAATGTATTTAATAAAATTATACTAAATAGTTAGTGAGTGAGTGTAAATTGTGTGCATCAGTTCCGTGTCTATAATAATAATGAAGTTGTTGGTGTTAACTCCTCATGCTGTTTTTTGTTATATTTCTTGTTTTCTTCTAGAGTCCATCAAACTCATCTTGTGCCTTGATCCATGTACATATAATTACATGTATAGCGAAATTGTTTTGGTACAGGGCTTTTGTGTACCGAATGCAATCCTTTTTACGTGCCGGAGCGCAAGTTTCCTTAATCTCTGCCTTGAACTTTGAGTGCAATTTATTTTTAATAAACTAGAAAACCTACACACAATGCCAGGAAACTAAAGTTAGTGCAGTGTCACTGTGGCTACTCACTTCTTACCAGAAATAAGTTTTGCTTTGCGCATACATGAAAACATGGATTCTTTAGCGTTTTATGTCCAGCTTTAAGAATTTCTCTTGAAAGGAGAAAATCCTTTTCCAATTCCACATAGAGGGAGTGAATGAATGAAGGATGGAAGGAATGAAGACATTTGGTAAATTGTGCAGAAATAAGTAGAACAGTTAAGTAGATCAGAAATGTAGAAAATTAAATGTTAAATGTAAAACACACTAACAAATATTTACATTTATTAAATTTGTATTAATCAATTTGTGCCAATTCAATTAATCAATTTAATCAATATAAGAAATAAAGTGTATTGCAATAATTAGATTTATTCTATTTAATTTTTATAAAACACTATAAAATATTATTTTATATATTATTTAACCAAGCAGGCATTTAATTTAAAATTGTATCAAAAATATAAACTGTTGATGTTTACAAATGTTAATAATTAACTGCATGAATAAAAAAACCCACATGCAATTACATTTTACATTTCTTTCCCTCTAACTGTACCAGAATTGAACCAAACCGTGACTTAAAGATTGGTGCGTACCGAACCGTAGAGTTTGTGTACCGCTAAACCCCTAAAGATGATATATTCTTTGCTAAATGAGTTAAATGACGTGGAAAAAAATCCATTTAGCTTAGTTTGGTCATTAGGAAATGTTAACGATAGCTGTCTCTGTATGCAGCTGTTTGTTAGTATGCTTATATTTGATCATAAGGGAGCACTTTAATTAATTCAATTCAAATTATTGAATTAACTTTTTATTATTTAGACGGAGTATAATATACTGATATTATGAGAGACAATACACATACAGAACAGTTCAAGGACAGTCCTGGTCTGATATCAGTGTAAATGTAAATAATAAAGTGCAGTACATGGATGGTAGAGTGGGCTGTGTTTAGTTGGTGTTACCGGTTTGAGGTCAATAATCTAATTGCCTGCATGAAGTACAGACCTCAGACTTTAACTGTATTCATGAAATTCTTGTCTATGTTTCTTTCCTATTGCCTAAATTGAATGACTGGAACCATCAGATCATCTGAGCACAGTCCTAGAGATGGTCATTTACATCTAGTATATTGCATGCACTCCTATGGATTAACAATAAAATGATGCAACAGTAAATGTATTAATGGATAAATGTACATACTCCAAATCTAAACCTCTCCAAATGTAAGCAAGATGATGCAACAATCAGAGAAATTAGCACTAAAAGCACATCTAATCTGCCTAACAGGTCTGTCAGTATCACCGTCATATTTGAGTCTAACCTACAAATCATTTCATGCAGTTCACTTACACACCTAAAACAAATCTGGGCTAAACGGTAAAACACATTCTGGTCCCAGCATGCTCAGTGTGCAGGGTAAGGGTACTTTAGTGCATAGCTCAAATAACTCACTTTGTGTTGCACGCGGTAAGAGGGAAGACAGTCAGTACTTCTGGGCCTGTTCCAAAACTCTGCAAAGAGCTTCATGTCTGCAAAACCATTTGAAAGCTGCTTGTACAAAAACCCAGCAGTGGAAGATGTGTAAAATGCTGATCATTAATAAAAAGACGACTATGTTAAAGGCTTTTCAAGTTCATGTTTGGCTTGCGTGGTCTGGATTTCGCAGCTAAGAATAACATGCTTGGAATCAACGCTCTATGTTACTGGTGACCGTACAAACCTCAGTACAAACCTAGGAAACTGTGGATAATTTCCTAAACTACCACATGAAATATGTTCGCACTCAGCTGCGTGAAACAAGTGTTCAACTTTCACAGCTGGGGTTTCACTTTTCCTTCCTCTACTCGGGTGACCACTTTCCTCAAGCGCTTATGCGATGACACAATCGTCTGATATCTAAACAAAGCAAGTCTTTGGAGAAAACATAAGCACATGCGCAGGATGGTCTTTGCATTTTCTTGTGCACTTTGCTCTGGGCAATAAAACAGACAAAGCCAGATGGGGGTTTCTCCAAAGATATTGTAATGATTGATTGAAACGGCAGCAAATATGAAGCACCTGGTTTGAACTCTAAACAATTTTGGACTTTTGCATAGAAAGAGGCTGTAATTCCACAAATTCATAAATCCACCCTGATGCAAGAAATTCTACTATTTTAAAAACAACAAGGAATTGATTTAAAAAATCATTTAAGAAGAGGGATGATCTTCAAGAGGTGCATTTCTCTGTGAACTGAAACCAGACTAAACTGTAGAAACACTGATGTTAGGATTCAGGAACTATAAGATCTATATATTGAACCAAAGCTGTGCTGAGGTTAAATTTCGGTTATCAAATAGTTTTTATATCAACATGATGTTGAATCCTTTTGATTTGTGTTCTTAAGGTTGATAAAGTTTTCCATGACAGTAGTTTATTTGCAAAATACCAAGAAAACTATGTACATACATTTTATTAATAAAACACAGATGGAAGACTCTTTGTTAATAAAAGTGCCATAGAGAAGTGTTATATATTTTTTTAAAACTGTAAAAAAAAAAAAAAAAAAAACTGTACAAATGTCCATTGTCTGATGTCTAACCCTGATGATGAAGAGAAAGTAAATGCACAATATTATTGTTTCTATAGTAACACTTTTCGAAGGGATTTCTATTGCAGAAACATATTTAAATGGCATGGTGGGACTTTTGATAAAGTAAGATAAAATTTTACTTATGGAAGAAGTGTCGCATAAGAGAACAATGTGTATTATAAACTTCAAGGGAGAGAGAGAACGAGAGAGAGAGCGAGAAAGAGAGAAAGAGAGAGGCTGGTGAGTCTACAACTTCTTACAGTGCAAATGATAAGAACTGATCCTGCTTGAATTTTCCACATTAAGTGCAAAAAAACAAACAAAAAAAAAAGTACGCCATATTTTTATACAACACTGTTAAGTAATAAACAGTTGTGGTGTAAGAGGAATAAAACACTCCACCCTATTTATTTTAAATCATTTTCTTTCACCCCAATGCCAAAAATAATACCCATTAATCTAGAGCTTTCCATTATGGACACATTGCCATTCAAAAGATGATATACATGTAAACGAAGTCATTCAGACTTCGGCAATGCTGGATGCCAGGTGGCCAAGGGGTGGCAGTGAAAGTGGCAGTGGGACAGGATGCATTCACCATTTCAGCGGCCTCAGTCCAACATTTCTTAATCAGAGCCTTTGCAGTTGGCAAGCCCCCTCATTTGGCTCAGTCAGGGCAAAAAAGGGCACTTCCTCAACCTATTCATTCCTCAACAGAGCCACTAGCCATCTGACTGGCAAGAGACCATTTTACTGCCCTCAGTAGAACAGGTCTAAATGAACAGAGGTCAATTCATGTGGAGTTTAATAGAGAGTGATGCTATTCTTACAGATGGCTTAAGTGGGAGAAGGAAACCTTTCTTTTTAGTTTGCCAGTCGTCAATTAGGCCTTTCTGTCCCGCTTAAACTCATCCTTCCTCCATAATCCAGTGTCCATTTGCTACGAGCTATCATTTCTATAAAATCCATTTTAGAACAATTTCTTTTGTCGCTGTCCTGAAAGTATGTACTCCTAAGCAGCAAAAATTAATTTTAAAAAATGTTAATAAGAAAAATGTGTTCAAACAATAGCACCAAATTTACATGATTAGCACTTGTTGCAAATACATTGTAGGGTTTTACAGCACTATATTAGCTTTTGCAGTGGTCAATTCTTCTGCCATTCCTCTTGGCAAATCATTCCCTCAAGGTTACAAGGACACATTTAATGGAACTGCAACTGCAACTTTAAAACCCTCCATAAATTTTCAGTGGAAATCGAGTTAGAAGATTCGATAGGCCATGCAAAGGCTTCTCGACTTTTTTTGGCTGTATGTTTGCAGTTGTTGTTTTCGTTGAAATGTCCATCCATTCCCTAACTTTTAGCAGACGAATTTTGTGTGTGGTGTAAGAACGAAGATTGTTGTTTAACTTTTGTTTAACATCAGTGTACGAGCTTGATATAAACTCTATCGCATGGTGCGCATGTCAGGGGAGAAAAAGTTACTGTCCATAAATGTTAGCCGCATATCTGTAGCTTTTTCCAGTCAAGTGTTGTTTAATAATGTCCAAAGGTCAACACCTGTTATAACAAAACCAGGTGCACTTTGCATGAGAACATTTTTTTAAACTAGAATTTTTTATTCATATTATAATTTACAAAGTATAAAATCAAGAGATTATGATTGTATATGTAAAGTGGACAATTGATTTAAATTAAATGAATGAATGAATGTTTCTCGTTCCAGCATACAGAGTACCATGTCTGATACAGAGAGTTAGTTGAGACTATTTCACAATTTTTTTAGACCTAGAAAATTCTATTACATATTGGTGGTAAACCGGTACATAGTTGACTTATAATGTCAGAATATTACAATAATTATGTTTTTTTTCCAAGTAAACACTAGTCTAGATACTAGATTGCTGGTTACACAGGATTAATGAGAGTACTGTCAAATCTAAAATCTGTAATCACAGACTGATTCAATATATTTTCCAATCAGTTAGTCAGTTATTAAATGTCTTCAAGCACCACAAAGCTACCACATTAACAGCAGAACTGACAGACAAAAACTGGTAACCTAACAAAATACCAGTAAATAAACGTGATGTTCCTGTTTATTATAAAAGACCAACATTGCAGTTAAGATATGAATTGCACAGTTAGATGGATATGGGGTCTAATGTTTACTTCTAGTTTGTCCATTCTCTTTTAATAAAGAATAGCTACCACATTGTTTATTTTGCTCCACAATTGGAAATGTCGCATAATATCACCACAGTAATGATAGTATCATAGTGTCAACAACAAATGATGAGCTCCATATTGAGGTTCCTTTCCTAATGTCATCTCAAGGAGCATTTCCTTGCCAGTACCTCCTCTGGCTTGCTCATTAGACATCTCCTAAATCCACATCCACCAGCTGCTTTGTGCCAGTAAAATGATTTGAAATGATTTGAATATTAGTATAACTATTATTAGTATAAGCGTGTCTCGTCCCCACCAGGATTTTTGATTTAAAATTATTATTCTTATATCATGCATGAGTCTGCAGGGATGGCAAATGTTCATTAAAATTACAAAGTAATAGTTAATAAAAACATACAGTGAGGAAAATAAGTATATGAACACCCTGCTATTTTGCAAGTTCTCCCACTTAGAAATCATTGAGGGGTCTGAAATTGTCATCGTAGGTGCATGTCCACTGTGAGAGACATCATCTAAAAAAAAAAAAAAAAAATGCAGAAATCACAATGTATGATTTTTTAAACTATTTATTTGTATGATACAGCTGCAAATAAGTATTTGAACACCTGTCTATCAGCTAGAATTCTGACCCTCAAAGACCTGTTAGTCTGCCTTTAAAATGTCCACCTCCACTACATTTATTATCCTAAATTAGATGCACCTGTTTAAGGTCGTTAGCTGCATAAAGACACCTGTCCATCCCATACAATCAGTAAGAATCCAACTACTAACATGGCCAAGACCAAAGAGCTGTCCAAAGACACTAGAGACAAAATTGTACACCTCCACAAGGCTGGAAAGGGCTACGGGGAAATTGCCAAGCAGCTTGGTGAAAAAAGGTCCACTGTTGGAGCAATCAGAAAATGGAAAAAGCTAAACATGACTGTCAATCTCCCTCGGACTGGGGCTCCATGCAAGATCTCACCTCGTGGGGTCTCAATGATACTAAGGAAGGTGAGAAATCAGCCCAGAACTACACGGGAGGAGCTGGTCAACGACCTGAATAAAAGCTGGGACCACCGTTTCCAAGATTACTGTTGGTAATACACTAAGACGTCATGGTTTGAAATCATGCATGGCACGGAAGGTTCCCCTGCTTAAACCAGCACATGTCCAGGCACGTCATAAGTTTGCCAATGACCATTTGGATGATCCAGAGGAGTCATGGATAAAAGTCATGTGGTCAGATGAGACCAAAATAGAACTTTTGGGTCATAATTCCACTAAACGTGTTTGAAGGAAGAAGAATGATGAGTACCATCCCAAGAACACCATCCCTACTGTAAAGCATGGGGGTGGTAGCATCATGCTTTGGGGGTGTTTTTCTGCACATGGGACAGGGCGACTGCACTGTATTAAGGAGAGGATGACCGGGGCCATGTATTGCGAGATTTTGGGGAACAACCTCCTTCCCTCAGTTAGAGCATTGAAGATGGGTCGAGGCTGGGTCTTTCAACATGACAATGACCCGAAGCACACAGCCAGGATAACCAAGGAGTGGCTCTGTAAGAAGCATATCAAGGTTCTGGCGTGGCCCAGCCAGTCTCCAGACCTAAACCCAATAAAGAATCTTTGGAGGGAGCTCAAACTCCGTGTTTCTCAGCGACAGGCCAGAAACCTGACTGATCTAGAGAAGATCTGTGTGGAGGAGTGGGCCAAAATCCCTCCTGCAGTGTGTGCAAACCTGGTGAAAAACTACAGGAAACCTTTGACCTCTGTAATTGCAAACAAAGGCTTTTTTTTTTTTTTTTAGATTATGTCTCTCACAGTGGACATGCACCAACGATGACAATTTCAGACCCCTCCATGATTTCTAAGAGGGAGAACTTGCAAAATAGCAGGGTGTTCAAATACTTTATTTCCTCACTGTATATTGTATTTTAGCAGTATTAAATACACCTATAGTGTTAAACAGTGAAGCTTTGTCGTGTTTAACATATAACTATATTACATATTACACAATTAGGTATTTAAATTTCAAATGCCTTGTATTGTAATTGGCAAATTCAGGCAAATAATGCAAACTAAATCGCAGAGAAAAAAAAGCTTGAAAGACTTGAAGGGCACAGGACATGACAGTATTCTACATGGAAAGTGCCTTATTTATATATATCTGTGAGTTCAGAGTTATTAACCCTAATCATGAGGAATTCCTCTGTGAAGGAGCTGTGCTTTAATTGCCTTTTCTTCAGGGTTTAACCAATCACTGAACATGGTATGGGCGTGTGACTGACTCATGGTTGATTGCAAGAGCGATAAAAAAGGACTATGGGCCTTTCCTGCCTCTGCCAGTAATCACATGGCCTCCTGATATGCTGCATTTATTTACAAATTCCTTCTTCGGCAGAAACATGGATCATTTACAATACCGTCAAAACTGATGGCGGGCCTTGACAAATACTACAAGTCACCTGCATCAGCGTTTTCAATCTTAAAAGGCTCCGAATCTGAGCAATTCACAACAAGAGTGAAATGTGGGAACATGTTGTGATAAGCATTTCCAGAATCTTCTGTTGTAAACTTTATACCTGGCTGACTCACAGACAAGGTGGGATTTCTTTGCATTTGTTTTGACCAGCGACATCATTCCTGGAGCAGGCTGACATGTCCAGACTGAAGCTGGCGGCCTGGACGAATTATAGGTGGCTGAATACTATAATTACTCATAAACATATACCATTATATATATATTTGTATGGCTGGCAAGCGATTAAAATATTTAATGCGCACGATTGTCATGACTTAACTCTGATTTATTGCAACTTAATCACACTTTTCTATATCTTCCTAATGTGTGTGTGTGTATATTATATATATATATATATATATATATATATATATATATATATATATATATATATATATATATATATATATATATATATAAAAATAAAATGTACAAAAATAACAAAACCATATATAAAGGAAGGAATGATTTGTATGTTATTGTTTTTTTTTTGTGAAGACCAAAAGATGTACTAACAATGTAGTATCTTTATATCCGTATCCAAAATGGTGTCAAGCTTGTTTCAAAAGAAATATGATTCATAATTTTCCCCTTAAGGACACTCTCATGATTCATGTTTTGCTGCTGGGCTTTATTCACTCTATCGTTTTTATTCCTTCTCTCGACAAGTCAATATATTTTTACGTGCACCTTGGCATGAATTGCACCTGCAGCACTATCAGGCTACATGCTACTATGTGTGTGAGACAGCATTCAAGCTGTAAATAGGAATGTGGAGCAGAGACATGGCATGTTTCCAAAACAAAACAGAATTCTCACGCTTTATGAGACTATGCCTTGCAATGGGAGCGCAACTTCTCCAAGCTGCTAGTAAAGAGGTGTCTAAGCACACAGCTGAACTGAACTGGAGCTCCACATAACACCTGTCACAGGACACCTAATATGTCTGTAGAGAAATGCTCAAAACAGCCATGACTTCTTTGTGCGGAAGGCAGGAAAACAAGCACTGGTCATTTGAATATGTCAGGAAAGCAAGATAAGAGTTTCTGTTTTTCAAATACAAATAGTGCACTTCCTGTTTCTATGCCGACACAATGCATGACCCTGAAATCATATGTTTATGAACCCAGTAAAACAGAAATGTGAGAACTTGAGAATAATTGCAAACCATAAACACGCATTCGAGTTGATATATGAACTCCACAGTATGGTGTTACTGCATTGGACTGTAGAACTCCTGTCTGGGAGATATGTACAGAGAGGTAGTACATGCCCTTGTATGTGCATACATAATCACAGAAGCACAAATAAGTTGTGATTGGAAGATCCGTCTGTCTTTCAGCATACAGGATCCCTAAATCCAATAAAGAATCCCTCACTAATCCCACGTCTGAGGCTGCTCGACTCTATTAACTCCTATCCACCCCATCCTCCCAGTGAACTGCCTCAGGGTACAATGATGGACAGGGCCAGGGCTTAGGCTATCCACTGCCTGATTACACACACACACACACACACACACACACACACACACACACACACACACACACACACACAGACAGACATGCAAATACACAGTACATAGGTCCCACAAAATCATGCAAGCAAACAAAGAGGCCATGTCCATTCATGCAAAGCTGGTATGATCTTTTGTTCAGGGCTGAACAATCGGATGTTTGGTGAGCATAAATGAAGCATTTTCTGTAATAATGAAAACAATCTTTGCAGACTGAAAAGAACAATCATGCAAATACAAAAAATGGAAAAGTGCATGCACAAAAGCGTTTGGATCAAACTGCACAGTCAGTGGAGCTCTCAAGCTATTGTAAACCCCTTGAATCATGGAAGACAGCACCCAGGCAGATGATAGTAACAGCTTTCAGCACAGTGGCTCAAGCTACCAGAAGGTGGATGTGGATAAAAGCTACAGAAACACACTGTCTGCGCATTGTCAGTCATGTGAAACCACTGTGCATGACCTCTCCTCCACCTTCACATCCTCATTTCTTTGCAAACTGTACATCTATACATTGGTGTCCATAAGAAGGCCTCGTACCTGAGGAACTCCTGGAGGCAGGTGTCGCAGAACCTGTGGCCGCAGGTTGAAACCTGCACGGGTTCCCTCATGGCTTTGCTGCACAGGGGACACTGAAAGCGCCTTTTGGGCTTCTCCAAGAACTTATAGTCGTAGCCGGGCATGGCGACTTCAGCAGCCAACGCGGATCAACGGCAAAAAGCGGATCCTGCTCCTTGACACGCACTTCGCGAGCGTGCGTTTTAGTAAAGAAAGTGCTCTGAAGGCGATCTTCCAGACTGCACAGAAATGATCTCTATTGTCCTCTCGCCAAGATCGTCCTGCCTCTCGAGCAACAAGGTCGCGCCTGGAAACAGGCAAACAGTCCGTCTGGGGCGCGTGTCAGCTCCAGTGAATACCTGCCACTGTTGTTTTGTCTTCTCGCTGGGAACAATGAGCTCGCGAGCGGACAAACGAGACGCGTCCGATCTCCTTTTTCCACGAGCACTGACAGCGGTGTGTGGACAAAAACCCTCCCATCTGTTTAGGTTGAATAAGCCACACCCAGCCTTCCCCGCGTGGGCGGGGCCTGATTACGTCATCGCCCGTCTCAAATCACTCCGCGTGTCTGATTTTATTTCTGTATCTGTACATAACCTCATACAATCTTATATAATCTGCAGGTATACAAAATAACAGAATACGCTAAAAGCTTACTCAGAATATCACCATAAGTGTAAAAAAAAAAAAAAACGAGAATATTTTATGTTATATAATATTATATAATGTTATATTTTATGTTGTTGTTTTTACCAAAAAAATTAAATAAAATTTATTGCTTGATTAATTGGTTAATTGCTCACAAATCCGGCACTACAGTTTAGTAGCGTTATAATGAGAATAATAAAAAAAAAAAAAAAAAAAGTGGGAAAAGACTATTTGTTAAGGAAAGATCTCCCTCTATTGGAGGATCAGCATGTTAAAAAAGACACCAAATATAAAATAAAATATAGTATTAGTCATTAGTTAGGGACAAATTTACACTTATAAAGAACATCTCATTCATTTTTATCACCAAATTATCTGTGTAAAGCTGCTTTGAGGCAATGTTCATTGTTAAAAGCGCAATACAAATAAACATTTTAACACTATTAAATATGAATCACAGAATAATGTATACACATTCATACACACTCTGACTCTCTAACCCTTCCTTTATAATAATAAAAACTCATTTTCAAATAAAGACAGAAATTCTTTTCGGTCCACGTATGTGAAAACATTTATTTTTAATCTCGTCAATCTTTCGACATACAAAAGATATTTGAAAAAATGATATATCATAGCATTCTGTAAAGAAAGAAAAAAGTAACACTGCTCTGATTCTCTTTGGCAGCCAGCGGCGTTGTGTGTCAAATCTGTCATTGTGTTAGGATAATCCTACAGAACCTGTTTGACTTCCTGTGTGTGTGTGTGTGTGTGTGTGTGTGTGTGTGTGTGTGTGTGTTACATAATTATAATGGGATTCTATAGCAGCAAAATGACAAACTTAGAGCGAAAGCAGCATTCATCAACGATATTGCCCTCGAGTGTAAAACGCACTATAAATAAATTCAATGGAATATATAAATCCATAATCCTTTATAATCCATGTGAATAATACCTAAGACATTATTGCACTTTCCATTAAGGATCGGAATGCCTTGACATTCTTTGGCAGTCCACTTCCTGCCAAGCCTTCAAAAATACTAGTCATTAACTGCTCCAAATGTTTATGAAAGTTTTTCAGAAGAAGTGGTCTGTCTGTTCTCTTGCAGATGAGATTTAACGGTCACTTTGGGACAGGATCTTCAAAAAAAGCTGTAAAAGAGAATGTACATATCAGTAAGTATATCGGTGCATGTGTATATTTGATTAAAAATTATATCTAGTTCACATTACAATATACACTTAATACAAATTAAATGTGAAAATAGAGTTCCATAAAAATAATAAATAAATTATATATATATATAAACTGAAAAGTAATAAGCTGTTCCACCTGTTTACAACATTATAAGTCCATGAATCTAACAGGCTAGTCTTCTAAACACGACAGGCCTGTTTTCATTGTATTCCCAGGAACAAAGCACATATGAAGTCAATTCAGTGCATTAGTAATAAGCCTTTGGCTATTGAAGCCTAAAAGGACTGAAACAAAGTACAACACTGCTACTATTGTCAACTGAGTTCAACCGGCAAAAAAGCCTTTTATCCCAGGATCAGTGATCATTAACAGCCCAAAGCCCTGATACAAACAGCCAGATCCATCAAATCTTAAAAAAACTGCCTGTGCATTACTACTAGGTTACACACACACACACACACACACACACACACACACACACACACACACACACACACACACACACACACATATATATATATATATATATATATATATATACATACATACATACATACATACATACATACATACATACATACACACACATATATATATATATGATATTGAACTACTGAATAAAACATAGATTTTTTAAACTATGTAAAATATATATATCTGTGTTTTTGTTATTTTAATCTGTTGAATATAAATAAACAGTTCTACATTGTGGTAACTGTAATGTCTGGCTGGTGTTAATCAAAGGCCTGGATGATTCCAGAGTTTTCTAATGGAATGTCAAAAGACATATTATGCTACATTACGTTTCACAGCCAAGAGTGTGTTGCCATGGCAACAAGCCACTGATGTAACTGTGAATGGGTGACTCTCATCAAGCTGCACTGCCTTTGGTATCCCAGAATCCTCTTCTTTTCTTCCGAGGCGCCCACGGGCTCCTTTCCCCCAGGTATACACCTCACCTTCTAACAGACAAAAAAAAAACACACACACACCAGTAACTCATCATATAGTAATAACAAATTAATAACTAATATCTGTAACTGCAGTTTTGAGCAGCAGGTTGGAGACTTATACTGTGTAAAGCATTATTTTCTTCTGCCTTTAAAAAGACGCTAAGCTGCTTAATGGACCTGACTACATCATTAAGCATTCAGAAAATGTATCTAATGCTAAAACTTCGTAAATG
This sequence comes from Silurus aristotelis, assembly GCF_946808225.1. NCBI lineage: Eukaryota > Metazoa > Chordata > Actinopteri > Siluriformes > Siluridae > Silurus > Silurus aristotelis. The sequence goes on from NC_139581.1 coordinate 25,413,914, forward strand.
ATCCAAAATATTTAAAATAACTAGGCGACAGCGACGTATGTAATATAATCACTCTGAAATGATGCTTTGTAATGATTTTTGAGACCCAAAAGACAAAATTATGTTTTTCAGATACTTAAAGCCTGAAACAACAGCTAAGAGATTATGATAGTTTGATTTCCGTACCTGCACCTATAGCCAGAGTGAACGCGTCTCCACATGCTACCGTGGTGATGCCGTGCAGCCCTGGCACCTGGAAGGGCACTCTGCTGTTGCGTCGAGAGCTGCAGCCAAGCTGCCCATGCTGGTTACTACCAAATGTGAAACACTGACCTTTTTCTGGGTTTTAGGGCAAATTTTCAACAGAAAGCTGGTTAAAACCTCTCATAGCAATAAGTTAAACAGATAAAAGGAGCAGGAGGATCCTTGTCTCACCTGTAACTGAGGCAGAGTGGGCCGTTCCAATGTCAATATGCAGAATTTTATCAAGGTTCATTGGGGACGAGCAAACAGGCTGGAACGTATGGACCTCTTCTACCTGACAACATGAGGGGGGTTCCTCTGTCTCAATGATTGTATCCAGGCCCAGCTTGTTAAACCTGTGTGGAATAAAATCTCTTTTTAATTTACTTGTTCTGCTCATACTAGTTAGAATTAAGGATGGCTGTTCATGTGTTTATTTGACAATATTGAATGAAGTTATCCTTCATGTGTTAGTCAGTGGCTAAATGTGGCCGTGTAGGACAGGTGTCATTTCCCAAGCAAAGGCTTCTTCCAATGCTTTTCAGTGAGATTGCAGGAATCAACAAACAGAACTAGTTGGTCAGGGAAATACTGCAGGAATTGATACTGTGTCCTCCCTCAGTTGTTTAAGCACATCGATGCATCAGGTGTTTAAGCGCATTTTAAATGAATTGCCAAAGGGTTTTTTGTTGTATCATGTTGCCAATGTGTGAATGGTCAGGATGACCAAGATACTTTGTTAGTATATTTAAGCTGAAGTTTCCAAATGGTATTAAAGTCTAAACTAAAAAATGAGTATTAAATGCTATTCTAACCAACACATACTGTATAATTAAAATTGTATTACCTAAGTTATGATTAGGCAATCGCATCGTAAATCAATCAATTGGTTACTTGCTACTGTGGAGTAGCAAATGTCACTAAATAGCACTAAAACAGCCTTCTACAGGAGGGTCACTTGCAGTATAAAAGGTATTTTAATAAAATGGCTGACTGCTTTATGTTCAATGGCATCTTCCTGTCTGTGTAATGTTTCAGTCATAATGTCATAGCGACATATGCACACATGTACTCTGCATACATTAATCATCTTTTTAAACCATTACAGTACAAAAGCATTATCTGTTTTATATACTTCATCCTTCCCTCTATCAAGTTACTCCTGTGATTTCACTGATCATGATTCCTTCTGCCCCCTAGACCTTTCTGGTCCATCCTGATGGGCCCACTTACGCTTGGAGACTTGCTCACCTGAAAATCACTTACTGCTTCCGAAGGTGGCCCTGCACGTGGGTTTACTGTGAATGGTACCACACCAGACAGACAGACTTAGCACTCTGGCTTGCTCATTAGAGATCAAATCTGATTTCCAGATTTCAGTAAAGCTGTTTTCTGGCAATGTCTGTTATTAAAAACTAAGCAAAGCTTTCCAGCAAAATATAAGCTATAGCCCCCTCTGGTGGCGCCACACCTTCCACTACACACAGTGTCCTGTATAATCCAGCATCCTATTTAGTGTCCGAAGTGTTCAAATGTCTGTGCTTCTATTTGTTGTTTTTTATTTTTTATTTTATTTTTTTTATCATACATCCACCTCTATTAATAAAATACTAATTGTCAGTGATTTGCCCAATGTGACACACACTAACCACTAACCATATTAATGAAGGTGTTTGATGCTATTGAAGTTACCTGTTGCTTCCACATGCCAGGATCTGGTGTTGAGTGCTTATGATCATGGAGCAGTCAACCCCACACAAAACACGCTGCGCCTCAAAATCTACAGGGATATTCACCTGCTGTGGGGCATTGTGGGTATCCTGGGTGCCCAGTCCAAGACGTCCTGCCAAAGAGACAAAAAGGGAAGAGGTGTGGGGGTAATTTGGGGTGTTAAAATAGGAGATGAACGCACAAAGGCAGAATCACTAGACACGAAAATTTATTTGACAAAGTCACTGCTCGCATTATTGCACCATTGTCTCCTCGACCCCAGGAGAAAACCTCCCTCTCACTGGTCACAGCCAGCACATGGGAGGCACCACAGGACACCTGAACCAGCTCATAGCCCAGGAGAGCCTCCACTATTTTGGGCTACACAGACACAAAAACAAAAGAAGATAAAAGCAGCAAGTTTTGATCTGTTTTATACATGTATGGAAAAAAAAGTACATTCTATTTACCTTAATATCTACAGTACTTATGTTTTCTGCAGGCAACACTTTATGCTTATCCAACTAATATTAACCACTGGCTGTACGAAAAGTATATATATATATATATATATATATATATATATATATATATATATATATATATATATATATATATATATATATATATATTAGGGACTTTAGCAAAATGTATTTTTAATACTTTTCTTACATAGTTTATATTATGTATTACGGATTTGTATTACGGAATGTTTTACGGAAAAGAAGACCTTATTGAAATCATTCTTAAAAAGAAACATGCACAAACACACAACACTCATTCCAAATTTGTAAACAAAATAAAAAAGATGGTGGAAGTGTAGATAGGGGTGACTCCGATAGGAGGGGCCTGATTCGACTACCAATATCAGATTTTCTCAAATTCTTTGCATCCATTTCACGCTGTACTTAGAGACCGTTCCTGCACCAATGCAATGAGGGATCTGTTATGAATGGATATTTCATGACAACCAGATGAGGAGGGGTTCTCTTTTGAGTCTGGGTCCTCTCAAGGTTTCTTCCTCATGCCACAGTTCCCACTGGCTAAGTTTAAAACTTATAAGTTTATTCCTTATTAGGAATAAACTATAAGAAACACGATTATAGGCACTAAACTTGTACACTTTAAATGTATAACCTCTTTAGCTCTGTAAAACTGTTTTGGGACAATGTCCATTGTTAAAAGTGCTATAAAAATATTATGAATTTAACACCCCTACTCATTTTTTAGTCTTTATTTTCCTCAAGATTAAAACTAAACCCCTCAGAAATGCAGAGAAATGCATCAATCTGTCACACACTTTAATCCAAAGCAGATAAAAAAATACAGTAATTCAACATAAAGTTCAGCATTTGAGGGCGAGTGGTCTCGCCCCAGGGTAAAGCACTCGCTCTCTGGCAGTTCTTAGATTAAAACTCTCACTCTTCTTAAATGCTAATGCTGAACCTCCCCACCATTTAGCACTGAATATCAAGAAGCTATAGGAAACATTTACTTGTGTTATGTCGTTGCAATTTCCATGTCCAAGACACCCATTGCTTCCACTTCCGAATGTCATAATTATGCCTCTGTCTGTAAGCAAAGAGAGAAGACTGGAGAATTAACAGCTCAGAACAAAGAGTGAACTGGAATTAGGATTAACCAAAAACAGTATAATCCTAAAAGAAGCATTATATATTAATCTGCCATCTGTAATAAACTGTAAAGAGAAAAGCAACAGCACGGTAAAAGCAGATAATGTAGAAAGCTGTGTTAAGCTACTGGATTAATGGTTTGATGGTGTTTCACTCTTTGAATTACTCTTTTTAGGTTTAGCAACAATGTTTTATAGAGAGAAAACAGTGCATCTTCTAGGAATAGTAGGTCAGTGTGACTGGACTTGTGTTCTAGTATTTTAAACCTAAATAGGACAAGCAAAGAGAGGACATTTCCTTTAGCATTTTTACACAAAACTTGCATTTAGCTATGTTTATGTGTACCCGTCAAACAGGTTGTAAAAAGGTCTCCACAGGAGACAGATTTGATGGTGACGCCAGACTGCCCCTCTAGGAACCGGGAGATGAACTGGGGCTGCATCTGCTCCAGAGCACCAGGTAGAGAAGCCTCGCCACAGCCCACAGTGGGAGCCTGGCACAACAGATCAAAGATAAATAGCTCATTCAGCGAAATAAAATATTTCAACAAAAGAAGTTTCAAAGCGTTCATCTTCAAAACAGTTCGTTTTGTTCTGTAAAATTTCGTATAATTTTTTGGGAAAATTGCAGTAATTTTACCGCGGTTCGAATCTGGAGCCCCTGGTTTATCGCAGAATTGTATTTGCCACATAACTAATTTGTTTGGCTGATTTTCCCGGTCTCTCAGGGACCCTGTATAGACAAAAGTTTGTCACCTGACCATAAGATTCGTAGTGATTTCTGAGCATCCCATTCCATATTCAGTCCCCATTTGCTGTTATAATAATCTCCACAGATTTTGGAGTGTACTTATGGATATTTGTGCTCATAGGAGGCCTGAGGTGCAGTCAGTGTTCCAATTCATCCCAAAGGTGTTCAATAGGGTTCAGGTTAGAGCCCATGTCATGCTGAAGCATCCTATACAGTTACAGTTAAGCATCCTATACATGTGATTTCAACTCCAACAGTTTTGGAACTGTTAGTAATTGTTTGTAACTACTGTACATATGGCTGGAAAAGTCAGCTGTCCCGATACTTTTGTCAATACATTGTATATGGTTAGTGAGCATGTGGGTGTTAAACAGGCTTAATGGAAACACAACACACACAGACAGTACAGACAACACACTTAGAACACACAAAGAAAACGTTGTGTGTGCAACCAGGAAATTTCAACCTGAATCATAATAATCTAGATCATAATAACTCTAGAGGTCTTTCTATTCTGTTTCAACCAACTAACCTCCCAGGTAATGAGGCGTCCTGATTTGGTGACCCCCATCTTTTGTGTGCGTCCCAGGGAAACCTGCAGAACCTCAGTGTTGAGCATGGGCAAGCGGAGAGGCGTGGAGATTCCACTCCCCCATGTATACACAGATGATAAGGGCAGAGAGTGCATCATTTTGGTTGAAATTAAGCTTGACAACCCACCTGAAAAAAAATATACTTTGAGTATATTATCCATATCATTATTGACAGTAAAAAAAAGTAGTAATAGTACTAATATAAGCAGTAACATTAATATTAATAAAACAAAAATACGAAGTGCTTAATACCGGTGGAATCAGTTAATACACTTAATAGGGGTGTAACAGAACACAAAATTCTAGTGTTATATATTATATTTATAACATTAGTATTTTATATATATATATATATATATATATATATATATATATATATATATATATATATATATATATATAAAATAATTAGCGTTAGCCACTTCCTGGTTAGCAGCTAACGCTAGCGCTATGGATTCTTTAGCGCTTTCATGCATGTGCTTAACAAATCCTATTTGTACGGAGTAAGCAGCCACAGTGACACTGTGCCAACTCTAGTTTCTTTTATACCTGCCATTGTTGTGTATGTTTTCAAGTTTAATAATATTAATTTAAAAAATGCATTCAAAGTGTGAGGCCGCCACTTAATATGTTCCTGAGGGAACATACCGCAAAGGATTGCAAAAGCCCTGTAACGGAAAATATCAGTACGAATACGTGTACCGTTACACCCCTAACACTGGATAAACATGTAATGCTGATATGTCTGTAAAAAGGCACTATTTATTATATTATAATTTTATAATATATTATAATTATAGATATAATTGGGCTATTTCATAAATATATCCCATATAAAATTATGCAATGACTCCAAAACAATACATGGTGTTGAGAGAGGAACTCTAACCCCTTGTTCTGGTTCCAGTCACATGGCTTCCTGGTCTGCCATGAGCACCTGTCTGCATGCTGGGCAGTGGCTTTTCAATTCTATTGGAAACAGGTTACTGATTAAACGTATTTATCAGAAGTCAGATTTGAGTGTGTTATTGTGAGTCATTGTTGTACAGTGGATGTTAAACTGTCCAACCTGCGCATTCGGACATTGCCGATGTCAGTGTAGAGGTTGAGCAGAGGCCGGATGCAAATAGGATTGGCCATTATCTCATTGAGCTGGGGTCGTTTGGACGGGTCCAGGTTAAGCATGTTGAGGATGAGCTGTCGCAGCTCGGGGCTGTAGCGGTCTGAAATCGGGGCGAAAGTACCACTCATGATTTTTAGGACTAATGCTGGGAGGTTCTGAAAACAGAAAACAACTCCTTTTAGATTATCACCATACACTTTCAGTAAGTAATACAAATTCAGGTGGTTTGCTTTGAGACAAATCAAGTGAAAATGTTTCTTACAGCTGCCTCAAAGGCTCTTTTGAGGCTTGCGAGTTCATAGAGCACACAGCCTAAAGCCCAAATATCACTCTTCTGGTTGTACGGTTTTCCTTCGCACAGTTCAGGCGAGATGTAACAAGGTGTACCAACCACCTGCCATTACAAGCACAACTATATAATTACAGCACAAATATGCTTAATGGTTACAAGTAAAACTGTGATAGAATTACATGGCACTTACAGTGTAAGCTTTGCTCTTGCTAACTAGAATTTTGGAGATCCCAAAGTCTCCTATCTTGACTATCATCTGGTGCTTGTCGAGAAGAATGTTCTGAGTTTTAAGATCTCGATGAAGGATAAGTTTGTTGTGCACGTGGTAAAGGGCCAGTAAGATCTGCACAAAGAAATGCAGTATGGTGTCTTCATCTAGCAGGGAATTGCATCGCTTCTGGATGTAATCAGCAAGAGTTCCTCCTAGAATATCAAGATATAAAGATTAGATCACAAAACTTTATTTCTACTTTTAACAGCAAAGAATAAAGGCATTAACAGGTATGATTCGAGTCAGTAAAGTAAAAATATTACTGAAATTTTAATAAATGAACCACATGTACGTTTTGGTTTGATGCCCTAAGGTTCAGAATGGTTTTTATTCAGACTGATTAACTGATCTGATCTGGAGGAACATCGTTTATTCGACTCACTGAATAGTCATTTGCTCCAAAAGTCTAAGTTTTCTTTCATTTGAATGGATTGTAATATGGTAAGGTGTCATAATAAACACTAGGAAATGTGTTACCTGGTGCATATTCCATCGCGATCATGAGCGCCTTATCCTCCAGGAAATTTTCATAATACTCGATGATGTTCGGGTGGTTGAGTAACTTCAGAACCTGGCACTCATTCTGTGCGGCAAGACGCTCATCCCTGGTCATCTGCTCCACTGGGATTTCCTTCAGAATCACCAAAGCACCATCAGATCGGCGACGGCAAAGATGCACAATCCTGTCCCATAAAAAGAAAAGCTGGTGGTCAAGATGAAGACTTGAGTCCGGTCTGTTTTCTCACTGCAATCAGGTCATAACGCTTTTTTACTGCCCTAAAGAAGTGGTCAAAAAATTCTCAAGCATGCATGTGATAAACACTAAATCAAGGTTTATTAAATCAAGGAATATGAATATCTTAAAAGGTACTATTCTATTTTCAGTGTCCATTTGTTGCTGAGTTTTTCCACAGATCAATAAACTACATAAGACACAGGCACGCGCACAAAAAGTACAGCAAAACTTTCTGTTTCAAATGAATCAATTTAGATTTAATAAAAAAACAACATTTGCATGCAATCGATCCGACTAATTTAGAAAATGCAACATTTTTAAAAGCGAGTTTTAACGCGATGATCTCTGCAGTACCCGAACGCTCCTCTGCCGACCACTTTAATTTTCTCGTACTTCTCCATCTTGGATGGATTCTGCCAAAGTCTGCAACGTCTCCCGTCTCTAAGCAACGCTTCCTGTATCCGTACGGAACGCAGGAAGGGACAATTTAAGGGTGTATATGGAAACCCACCGCGTGGAAGGAAAATGGCACAGATGGATTGACAAAGAAATCATAAAATCATAGCATAGTCATGCTTAATAAAAAGGCAATACATCCTTGTAAAAGTTTTGAATTAAGTGTCATTCTATGGAAGTCCTAAAAGACCATGCATTATAGTTTTTTTTTATTCTTGTTTTCTTGTTATTACGACTTAATTTTCTCGTGATCTCGACATAACAAGCATTGTTTCCTCATGAACAGTACTTAATTTTTTAGTGTATTTGGCATGAGAGCATGTTCTAGAGACAGCATCATCGCAGCATCATGGATGATCACATTCGCTTTGACTTTGTTTAGGGACTCAAACTAAAAAATCTCGGCCTGTCAGCAAGTGACAACTTATACATAAATGTCAGACAATTAAGAATGAAGCTGTCATTCAGAAGGCACGATATTTTCTTGCAATGCAATTAAGTCAGGGAAAACCGTTTTTTACGTTGAGATCATGAGAAATGTCGTGATAATGAGAAAACAACTTTTAATATGTTGAGATCACGAGAAAGCAACTTTTGTTATTGAACAAAAATTATGTTGTCATGACTTGTTATGTCGAGATCACAAGAAAATTAGGTAGAGAGCACAAGAAAACAAACAAACAAATAATATTATAATGCATGGCCTCTTCCACACTATTCTGTATTGTTGGTTTAATAACTTTATAACTCTGCTGTGAAAAGAAAATTGTGTGTTTGTACATCATTAAGGGATCATAAAAACATTTTGGAAACTGAATGCTTAATGAAGTCCTAATGGTCCCTATTGGTGTCCAGTAGATACCAAAAAGTGATCAGACAGCAATAATTTACCAGTAGAGACCCATGAGGACCTTTGAGGAGTCGATCAAAAACAAGAACCATTCCCCATAATATTCAATAAAAGTGATTACATATCCTAATGATTCAACTCATGTCAAGTCAAGTCAAGTTTATTTCTATAGCGCTTTTCACAACAGATATTGTCTCAAAGCAGCTTTACAGAAATCAACAGTTAAGGTGAACGATGTGCGAATTCGGCATCTACTTCTTCAAAGGTCCATAATCTTCATGAGGTGGGAGGTGACTGGAGCTGGCCAAACCTCAGGATGCCTCGGGATGGGGAGAGAAAGAGAAGCAGTGGAGAGAAATTAGCGTAGCTGCTGTTTATGATAATAACAGCACAAATGGATAATGTGCGTGTGATCAGATGTTCTGGAGCACAAGGTTATGATGTGAGACGTATGTTATGTGTAGGCTTTGCTAAAAAGATACGTTTTTAATCTGCACTTAAAGATTCAGAGATTTAAAGAGATAAAGAGGTTATAAAGTTGTATAAATGAATGTATAAGGTTGGTGCCTATAAGTTTGCTCCTTATAATTTAAAGTTTATGCCTAAAAAAGCCAATGGCAACTTTGGCAACATGGAAAAAGTCCCTGAGATTACATGAGGAAGAAACCTTGAGAGTAACCAGACACAAATGGGAACCCATCCTCATCCGGGTGACACCGAATGTCCATTCAGTACAGTAATGATTGTATTACTAAAAATACAATCTAACTGAATACCGGTTACAATCTAACTGAAAATAATTGTATTAATGAATTTGCTACATTTTTTTAAAGAACATTTTTAAATAGTCGCATGTCAGATCATGCTGGATATTTTCAGTGGAAATATATTATACTCAATACATCCTAATACAGTATAACCTTACAAGTTATTTTGTTCACTGCAGTCAAAGCATGTGGCATTACTTAGAAAACACTTTAAAGACGTAAACAGTAAGGAATGAAACAGATGATGATTCAGGCATGAATGTCTTTTATACATGCTTTCAGTGATACTGCTCTGCTGCATGCTTTAGTGTACTGGAGTGCTTAGTTTCACTAACAACAACAGCTCTGTGCATTCCTTGCCAGTGACTGAGCCATACAGTCAACACACAGTGAAAATATGTAACCAGACAGTCTAGGGTGTAATAGTTAATTACAATGCTTTGAACAAGAAAAATTAAAAGAGGGAATTCTTTTAACACTTCTTTTTCTTTGCATATTCGGGTTTTTGTTATCATTTAAATATAAAGTCTGTACAAATCATTATTACATAAATATTCTGATATTCCTCGTCACTTGTGAAAGAAAGCCTGGAGACTTAGCACATTGTTCCTCGATGAACACCGTTTGCAATTTCCGGATGTAAAGATAAAGTGGGTTTGTATAAGATGGTAATCAAATTTATGTTTTATTAAGTTGTATTTATCACAGATTGTATTGGGTTTTAATTATAAAGTAAACTGTAGGTTATTGCAAGGAGTCTGGTCCGAAAACATTAATTTGTGCTTTCCCACACCACATCCTAAACACAGTAGATTTGACAGACCCAGATTTGTTAGGTTTAACAGGATCGAATTCATCACAGGAACATCTGACATCACAAAATATCTGCACTATAGTAGGAGGAGTAGGTGATGACTCCCCAAATGAAAATGCAAAAAAACTACTTAAGTACAGTAATGAATTACATTTAGTTTTTTACTATCAATTCAATTCATTATTATTTGTATATCTTTTAACAATGAACATTGTCTCAAAGCAGCTTTACACAGATAATGTGGTGATTGAAAGTGAATATGTTCTTTATAAGTAAGTTTGTCCCTGATGAGCAAGCCAGTGGCAACTGTGGCAAGGAAAAACTCCCTGAGGTGGCATAAGAAAGAAACCTTGAGAGGAACCAGACTCAAGAGGGAACCCATCCTCATCTGGGTGCCAACGAATGTCCATTGATAGCAGATATATAGCAGACTATCCACCACTGCTAGTGAGCAACTCATAAATTACCTTAACATCTGAGATCATTATAGATTCAACACCAACTTCTCCATGCCCTTAAAAGTTCAATGATGGATATACAGTAAATATAAAATGATATTTTAAGTATTGTTTGAAATGTTGTTCGTCCTTAAAGTCCAATGTCCAAAATCTTCATGAAGTGGGATCCACCCGGAGCTGGTACATCTCTAAATGACTTGAAATACTTGCTGGGTCTGCATCTTCTTTTTAAAGGTCAGAAATATTCATGAGGTGGCATACAATTGGAGCTGGCCCAATCTCTAGATGCCTCAAGATGGGTAGAAAAAGAGAAACAGCGGAGAGGAACTATCGTAGCTGCTGTTCATAACAGTAACAAGTAACAAGCATTTGATCAGATGTACTGGAGCACAAGTTTATGATATGTGTTATAGATCCAACACACTTTGTATAAATACCAATTAATCATTAATAACCTGATTACTGAGGAGATCCATGTATGGGCATATGTGTTTTTGCTGCCCTCTTGTGACAATTTCAATTCAAATTTATACTAGAAACTAAAATTATTTCCAGTTTTCGGCCTTCTCTGCTTTATTCTGGTTTATACTCGTAATATAATTAAAGAAGCAGGAAAAATCCAGAGATTATTGGCTGGCATATGCTTTTTCTGAGACATGTAAAGACATTTTTATAATCTAATCTAATTAAAATACTGAGAGAGCACACTAGTCAAGTGGTTGTGGTCTCCTGTGGTGAGCCGGTGCCTTTACCCAAATGGGATTGTCTGGATTTGAGAACTGCTTGATAGTTCCAGATGATTAACATATGCAAAGTGCTCTACAGAAGATTACCATTTTTTTCCTTTTATTATATTTTCATGTTAATATTCATTATGATAATTATGACCAGTGTTCAGTGTTTAGATACTGCTCGTTCATCATGCATGACGTAATGACTATCCTCACCACCCTTCCCCCACTGACAGGGAGTGGGGACTGGGGGGGAATACAGGCTTCTCTTTCACACATCCCACACTCATATAAAGACACACTAGTCCCACTTGCTGTCTTGCATCTCTCTTTAATAACTGGGTGTTTCATTTCAATGACAGACTGCATACAGTGCATGTTTAAGGTCATTTCTACAGCACTTCATTGGAATTCACTACTGACAACAGCAAATAAATGGTGAACTGTATGTCTCGTGACAATGCCTGCAATTTGTCCACAACAAACACACACATTGTTGGGTAAAAACAATCAGCCATTTTGTCTTGCTGTTTCAGCCCTTTGAAAAATGTGATGGCTTCTGGCTCAGACATCCGTGTTATGATTTCATGAAATAATTCAACATAGCTCCTCCTTGGTTCCTGGCCATTTTTTTTTGGACTCACACCCCTCCCTTTTCTCCACTCTTGTCTTCTCTTCTCTCTTCTACACTCCCCCTCTTTTTCCATCACCCCTCTCATAGCATTCAGCCTGTAGGAGCTGCAGCAGCAGAAGTCTTTTCGGCACAAGGGAGGGGAATAATGCACAGAATTCAGACTCCCTCTCAAGCCTCAGGGAGCTAAGAAATGCAAGACAATGTGTGACGGCTAATAAGGAATACAAAAAGGGGCAAGAAAGACCAAACATTGAAGGGATAGGCTAGGAAGCCCAGAGCACACCACAGGGGACGTTACAAAGGAAGGCGGGAGAAGATGGATAGCATATTGTTGATGGTGGACCAGTACCCTGTTTTCTCTGTGTTGTTGTTCTCTCTTGTGTTCAGGGTGGTCCATCACTTCCTGCGAAAGCTGCCCCTGCCAAAAGTAGTAGAACATGATAAGCTTCGCTCCTGGAAGTGGAGAAACCTCAGTGTGTCTCTGGTCCATTCAATGCTTACCGGCCCATGGGCCATCACCTGGTAAGTGACAGTGATACCTTACAGCATACAGTGATGCTTTATTTGAATAATAGTGTTAAAAAGCTACAGAGTTTGTGCAAATGTTGGACTGATAACATATAGTTCCAGGTTCTATAAAGGGATGGAGTTTGGGCTGTTTTAGTGCTGACTTGGCTTCCTGATAAACAAGCATGATTTTAATTTTGACGTTTTGCAATATTTTCGCATGTATGCTTGCTTAGAAAAGAGTTTGAAATGTAAGGTGCTTATACTCATAAATGGGTTCTAACTTGAAACCTTTTATTATAGAGAAATACTCTGTCCTACATCAGATCTTTATGTGACCTAGATTTTGAAAGAAACTCTTTGAGAACTGAATACACAGAAGCAGAAGAACATTGCAGGGAAAGACAGAAACCTAATATAACTGTCATAAATAATTTATCATTCTGACTTTTTAGTGAACTTTTTCAATAAATAAAATCTTTTTTTTTTTTTTTTTTACCATTACTTGTATTGAAATAATGTATTATTCAATGTCCATTCATTCTAAATCAGTGTCTGGTAATTTACAAGGGGGTATTCAGAAGACAACACTATAATCAGAAAATGAAAAAACAAACATGGGTTGTGCATAATGAGCAAACTTAAAATAATGATGTTAAATGCATGAACAAAGCAGAATGTATACTTTACAAAATGTCTGTGTTGTGAGTGAGCTTATGTATAGTGGTGTGTAGGTGTGTTATCAGTCATTGGGTGAACTTGAGCATGTTTGTGATTGGAGGAGCAACATGGGAAATGAGTCAGATTGGTTGGGATGAGGTTTGATTTTTTCTGGATGCCCTGCATGAAAGTCATGAACAAGGAGGAGTTGGGGATTTTGTGAGCTGGGATCCAGAACATTTAGCTTGAACCATAGTCCTCTCTGTTAATTATAAAAGGAGTTCTCTGCAGTGTTGGTTGAATATGGTTTTGATTATGGTTCTCTAGAATTTGCAGATTCTCCATTTTAAGGGGTTCAGGTGGTTCAAATTACTTCCACTAATTTATTTGGTATTACTTGTTCTGATATGTTGCCTTCAACATTTGCTTACTCTGCTTGAATCATTTGTGGACTGCTGCAGTGTCCATGGGGTTGACATTCCATGAAATTAGGGGAGGTTGGCAAATAAGGATGCAGTAGAAAGTGAATGCTTCAAGGAAATTTGAGCAAACTCAGCCCATGGGAGTAATCTGACCCAATGCTCTTGGTTAAAGCCACAAAAAGACTGTTTCCTATTGTGACCTCGCTACTTGGATGTTGTCCTAAGTAAAAATACTTTTTTCAAACTTTGGAGTTGGAATATACTCCTCAGTCTTAATACTTTCTAAGGTTCAAAGGCTGTGTGTAACTTTGGTATCAGGTAAAGGGGCTTGGAAAAGTGATCAATGATGATAAGAATGATGTTGTTTACTTTGTAGGAGCTTGGATTATGCACAGACTCTACAGGAGCAGATGAACGGTTGAATGGCGATCATGTAAAAAATAGAGGACTACAGTATTTGTTTGTTATAAAGGCATTGACTTTGTGAATGCCTGATGTACCATAGTCAGTGACATGTGAGACTGGTTAATAAGTCTGGGTCAGAGAAAGAGCAAGTGCTGATTAAAGTTGGCACAGTTTATTTCTTGATCTAAATTCAAGAGCAGTGTACATATTTTTTGGGGATAATGGGTTCCTGGTTTAGTTCAAGTGGTATTTTTTGGAAAGTGCTAGCTCAGGGTTTAAGATTTTGGACTTCTGATTGGAAGGTTGTGAGTTCAACTCAAGCGCTACCAAGCTGCCTAAGTTGCTCTAGATAAGGCTTCTAGATTGGCATCTCTGCCAAATGCCATATGGTTGGGTACATGATTTAAAGAGCATCTACACTGATATTTCTGAAACCGTTTCAGGAATTAATTGGTAAATTTGAAAGATGTACTTGGTGCGCAAAATTCAGTGTTGACATAGGTCAGTAGAATAAATGGTACAATGCAAGCACATTAGAGATACATATTTGCCTACAGGCGTGTGTCTTGGTAAAAATAGGAAAATTACTGGAAACCCAGGAGGACATGGGGAAAACATTTGAAACTCCATAAAAACATTAACATGAGTTCAGGATCAAATTTTCCATAACGTATTAACATAATGACCATGAGACATGGAAAATAGAGAATGCTGTTTTAGTGTGATGCTAATTTTTCCTAAAGTCCTAAAGAGTAAAGTAAAACTTAAAGGACTGTTACAAAGTGCTGACACTGGAAAATCCATAAATCCATAAATGTTAAATAAATGTCTCAAGAATTTGTTTATGTGGAGTTTTTGTTATACAAATCTCTACAAGCAGTCACTATAAAAATAATAACATAACAAGAGTGTATTACTATAAATCTGTTATTTGCTTTATAGCTGCTGCAAAAGAAGATTATTCCACATCTATGACCAGATTATATGCAATAATTCATTTGCACTGTAGTATCAATATTAAAGTTAATAGAAATATTGTCATTTGTTTTTTTTGTTTTTTTGTAAACTTTTATGTGTAGTTTAAGGGAAGAAATTAATTAAAGTGTCCACTTCAAAGAAATTGATCTGTGGTTATTTTATCACTGTGCAGTGTGTGCTTATGGCCAGAGATGCTGGGAAACATGCATTCTTTCTCCACCCCAGTCTGCTACCTGCTAGTGAGTGTTTCAGCAGGTCAGTAAAAAACCCATACCCTGTTCAGCTTGGTTAATAAGACAATCATATGCTCCTAGCAATCTTTGTTTTCATTAAAAGTGCATTTCTCCCGTATAAATTTACATACGAGAACTAACTATTTGAGCAAATACTGAGGAACAAATTTAAGTATTTTGTACAAATTGAGGATGAAAGGTTAATGATGCAAAATCCAAACTAATCTGATGTCTTTGCTGTTGCAGGTTATTTTGTGCAAGATGCTGGTGACATTATATTTTCAGGACATGCCATAGGATCATGGGAGTTTCTTCTCCATCACTTCTTGGTGAGTTGCATTAGCGCAACACAGAACAATGAAAAACAAAAAAAGTGACAATAATGCCAATTTCCCCTGTTCTGTTTCCATTGATGGCAGTACCCTGTCTGAATTGTTTTGATTAGCGTAAAAGATCCCATTTTGGGTGCAGTGTATAATCTACAGACACATTTAGGTGTTTATGTAAACACCGTAAGTAAAGCAGTAGTAAGTTTAGCATTATATTATGTTATAGATATGCCTCATGGTGTACCTCTGCCTGAGGAGGAAACACTGTTGAGTTCTATAAACCTACAGGTACTTATTATTGTGAGTGATGTATGGTTATATTTGTGGATAAATAAATGTTATATTAAAGAGTTGTATGAAGCAAATGTGCAAAGCGTCAAACAGGAAGTAACAATCACAACCAGACAAGATTGCATTTCTACATATATTTAGGTTATCTAGTTCAGGGGTCACCAACATGGTGACCGCGAGCACCAGGTTGCCCGCAAGGACCACATGAGTAGCCCGCGGGCCTCTTAAAATAGCTGTTTCCTGCTTTGTTAAAACATTGTTGATAATTATTATGAGTAATCATTAACATGATCAGTGTCTTCACATAGATGAATATCATTAATTATCAATAATAACATATAATAAAAGGTAAATTGAGCAAATTTGTTATTTCAGATCAAACTGAAAACTGTGTGTATCAAACTGGTAGCCCTTCACATTAATCGGTACCCAAGAAGTAGCTCTCAGTTTCAAAAAGTTTGGTGACCCCTGATCTAGTTTATATTAAATAAACAAGTAAGAACAAAGAGCTATGAATTACTGTGGACATTTAAACATTCCTCTGCTCTCCTAACTATGTACATTTTTCTATTGCTTTCACTGCCAAACATCAATACTTGAATAATATGATTAAAAATGTATAACTGATAAATAACCCATAGCTTAAAGTTAACATTGTGATGACTAGACAACGGTGCACTAATGGAACTGGAGCTCTTTATTAATCAATGGGAACTTGCACTTAAAGTAGCCTTAATAAAGACTGCTGAGCTGGCAGAACTTGAAAAAAAAAGTCCAACACATGTACAAGCACTCGCACTCACAAACACACAAAACCCAGTAAATAACTGAAAACACCAACAGAATGAACTAAAAAAATATAAACACAAAATCAAAACCATTTAAAAAAAACTCCTTTAGCTACACCCCCAAAAAAATGCAATATCATTACACATGTTATGACATTCATGTTTTAATCTCTGGATCTTTAACCCACAGGTGTTGTGGTGTTTCCTGTACAATCTGTACAACCAGCGCTATGTGGCTGGAGCAGCGGTTGCCCTCCTGGTGGAGGTCAACAGCATGACCCTCCATGCACGGCTGCTGCTGAAACTGGCAGGAGCGCAGGGTTCACGTCTCTACTATGTCAACAAATTCTTCAACCTCTTCACCTACGTCACTTTCCGCCTGGGGGCCCAGTTTTACATCACCTATTACATTGTCATCAATTTCTCTTTGCTGCAACATGGCAGCTACTTCCTGATAACTGTGCTAGTCATGGACACCATGATTCTCATCTACTTCTTCAGATTACTCAGGGCTGACTTTTGCCCGAGAGGGAAGGGCCATGTCACACAGAATGGTGCTCTCCGCAGTAGCTCCTCACAGCTTTTCGATGACTGATCAGACCTTGGAGGAGGAATAAAAACTTGACTGTCTGCTTCATCAACCCTGAGTAGAAAACTGTGTTTTCACCGGGTCAATTCAGTGTCTTGTGCCTGGGTTTTATCTTGATAAGAAACACATTCATTTATACTTGTAGTAAACTCATGTCAATGTCTGATTTCAATATTATACATTAATATACTGTGAATTAATCGCCTCATTACATTCTACTTCTTGTGGGATTCCTTATTTTCTTTTTTTAATGCAAACGAGGGGTTGTGCACTAAAAATCGAGATTGGTGCACTTTTTAATCTTTTTAAAACGTGTCTTTGGGGGCGATGGATATATTTACACTTATATACAGTAACAACCAGCTAAATTGTGTTTCATACATCCTTTTAAAGGGGTTTAAGGCATTCTATTTATATCTATTCCAAATAGCTGCAATTACACATGGTATTTTGATGTGGGAAAACCGCTATCTGGATATAATCTTTTCATTTAAGATTATCGAAACAACCAAATGTAATAAAAAGTTTCAATGTAATGGGTTTGTGTAGCCCAGTTCACTGGGATATGTTTTTACCCCATGAATCTATAACTGCCTATCTCGCTGCCTTCTCTCTAGAGGTCCTCGATTATCTCACTGCCTCCTGTGTTTGTGCAATTGTGATTAATGTCTAATAGGATGTGGGTAAACAGTATGGCAACACTGTCAGGCCTTGTGGATCGATGTCATGGTTGTAAACAAATCAAGCACTAATGTAGCACTAAATGGCAAACACTTCCCGAAACTTCTTATACAATATATAATGTTTCTGTTTTTCAGATGGAAAATTGTAATTCATATTCACAGTCAAAACAACTGCAACAGTGATAACAATACAAATCAAAATGTCTATAATACAAGTCAACTGATTACATTGGTTGTGCTTTTAAAATGCACTTCACATAGAAAAGGTGATTTTTTTTTGACAAATTATGGCTTGAAATATTTTGATCATCAGACACAATCTCATAAAGCAAAATAATTGATAAAGGTAGTGTGGTTTGTGTAAAAAAGGGGTGGAGGAAATTTTTTATACCAGCAGAAAGCTGTGGTTTTATTGATGTAATTGAACAGCTAGCAACTGGACAAAACAACTAACATCACTAGATGTTCATGAGCCTTTTGTGAATGCTACTATTTTAAATAGCTTTCCGAACATTCTCAGTAAACAATGGCCCATCCAAACAGTGTTTTGCTTATTTTTAAGTATTAAAAGCACATAAGCTGCATAGCCAGGAGGGCTATTACACACCCGAGGAATGGTGCAGTGGTGCTTTTTTGTTGCATGTAAAAAAAAAAGCACAAAAAGATGATTCTGCAAGAATATACATGTATCAACTCCTGTACTGTATATATACCGACTCATTCCTAATATTATTTATTGCAGCGTATTTCTTCAAGGCTATGGAGGTCTATTTGATTTGCATTGAGCCGTTATTCTTTTTTTTCTTACATACTGCAGCTTGGAACTGTGACCTAAACATGGAGGGTCAGTGTAAAATATGCCTTATGATAAGTGAAAACTTTGAACAGGCCTTTAGAACACAGAGATTGAACCCGACATTATTTATTGTGTTTGCATAAAATTATTCTGAATAAACATGCAAAATTAAATGAGTCTTATCATTTTTTACATGCACATAAAATTTGAAATTCACTTATGGGCTAAATAATGTTTGAAAATATAAAAGTACACGTTTCACAATATTATAATCATAATTTTTTCAACTCCATACCCTGTGCCACAGATTTCCAACCTTATCCTACACATTGTAATGTTTTCTTAGCTTCCCACCTTAAAAAAAGTCTGTTTGAAAAATTCCAATCCGGTTTCCGTGCATTGCACTGTACACAGACTGCCATGGTAAAAGTTTTAAATGATCTGCTGATAGCAGTTGATTCTGGATTCTTAACCATACTTATATTACTCCATTTAAGCTAAATTTTGATACTATTATCCATCAAGTTCTTTTAGAATGATTACTCTCTATAGTTATTGCTGTTTTCCCTCTTAGCTGGTTTGATTCCTATCTCTCTAGGCGCACTCAAATTGTCCAACTTAAAAAATTCACATAATACTTTTCATCTGTTACCGCTGGTGTTCCCTAAAGCTCTGTATTGAGCCCTCTTTTATTTATCATTTACTTAATAAATCTTGGTTATATTTTTAGGAAATATGGCAGTAATTTTCATTGCTAAATAGACGACACCCAGCTCTATTTGTCCTCCAAGCTAAATTGTACTTTTCTTTCCTCCTCTTTTTTGAATTAAATCTTTATTTTCGTGCAATTTTCTCAAACTGGATATTGACAAAACAGAGATTCTTCTGGTTGGCATAAAAAGCCAAATACATCAAAAACTTCTTCATAATCTTCAATCGGTCCAGAATTTAGCTGCCCATATAATTATTAGAACCTCCTCCAACGTGCATATATCTCCTGTTCTCTATCATCTACACTGACTTCCTGTCAAATATCTAATAGAATACAAGATTACAATATGCTTTTCACTTTTAAAGCTCTTCAAAATCTTGCACCCTCATATCTCTCTGATTGGCTTCATACTTACATTCCAAAGCGTGTTCTTAGATCTTTTTCATCTGTTGTACCTTCTGTTTGTTTAGTCACTATGGGATCTAAGACATTTAGCTGGGCTGCTCCTCATCTTTGAAATTCTCTTCCATGAGAAAGTGACTCTCTGACCATTTTTAAATCATGCCTTAATACTCATCTGTTCAGATTAGCAATTTTAACAGCTCTGGTATCTGTAATAAATGGACATTCGGTGTAACCTCGATGAGGATGGGTTCCCTCTTAAGTCTGGTTCCTCTCAATGTTTCTTCCTTATGCCATCTCAGGGAATTTTTCCTCGACACAGTTGCCACCGGTTTGCTCATCAGGGACAAACTTACACTTATAAAGAACATATTATTCATTCACACCAAATTATCTGTGTAAATCTGCTTTGAGACAATGTTTATTGTTAAAAGCGCTAAACCAATAAAAATGAATTGAAAATGAGTTGAGTTGTTGAATTGAGTTGTTTGTTGTTCTTCTTGACTTTATGATTATCACCAGTGTTGGGCAACGTTACTTTTAAAAGTAATGCATTACAATATTGAATTACTCCCCAAAAAATAACTAATTACGTTACTTAGTTACTTTTTATGGAAAGTAATGCGTTATATTACTTTTGCGTTACTTTTGTGTTACTTGTATCTCTTTCACGCCTTACAGGTGTCAAAATCAAATCAAATTTTATTCATCACATACACATACATACAGGGTACGACATGTAGTGAAATGTTTTGTACGATGGTCCGGCATGAGGGAATAGGATGGGGGAAAGAAAAGGAGGCAGATAAATAACTATAAGGTATGAGAAAAACTATTAAAATAAAATAAAATAAATAAATAAAATAAAGTAAAAGAATATAGGTATAAAGATATATAGATATATAGATATATATATAAAAGGATAATGTATAAGCAGATATACATATAAACAGTAACAATGTGTAGTGAAAAATGTAAACAAAATAAAAATAAAAATGTAAACAATATGTAAACAATAGGCAATCTATGTCCATAAAGTGTCCGAGTGCGGTATGGTGTGGTGTAAAGGTCCGTAAAGTGTCCATGTGCAATATGGTGCAATATGGTCCATGTGGTATGAATAAAATAAAAAGTGCACTGTGCTGTGCAAGTCCAGAGTTTAAAGTGTCGTGGTGCGAACGGTGAGATATGTTTTTAAAGTGACGTGGTGCGAAGGTGAATATATGTACAGAGAAGTGTGATGATGATGGTGGAGAGAGTGGGCCAGTTCTAAATCCTGGGTGTTTCCTGGTTTAAACACCGGATGGCCTGCGGGAAGAAGCTCCTCCTCATTCTCTCTGTGTTCGCTTTCAGGGAGCGGAAGCGTTTTCCTGAACGCAACAGAGAAAAGAGTCCATTGTTGGGATGGCTGAGGTCCTTCATAATCTTCCTGGCTCTGGTCCTGCACCGCGTGCTATAGATGTCCTGCAGGTTAGGGAGCTCAGTGTGGATGGTGCGTTCAGCTGAACGCACCACCCTCTGGAGGGCTCGTCTGTCCTGCATGGTGCTGTTCCCGAACCAGGAAGTGATGCTGCCCGTCAGGACGCTCTCAATGGTGCAAGTGTAGAAAGTCTTAAGCACCTGAGAGGGTAGTTTAAAGTCCCTTAAGCGTCTCAGATGGTACAGACGCTGCCGGGCCTTCTTCACCAGGGTGTTGGTGTGACAGGACCAAGACAGATCTTGTGTGATGTTAACACCAAGGTACCGGAAACTGTCCACTCTCTCCACTGGGGTCCCGCTGATGTTTATAGGTTGGTATGCCCGCTCCCGCTTTGTGCTGAGATCCACGATTAACTCCTTAGTCTTGCTGACGTTCAGGAGAAGGTTGTTCTCCTGGCACCATCTCTCCAGGTTTTTAACCTCCTGTAGGTAGGCCGTCTCGTCGTTGTTGGAGATCAGACCCACCACAACAGTGTCGTCAGCAAACTTGATGATGGTGGTGGAGTTGGATGTGGCCACACAGTCATGTGTGTACATTGAGTAAAGCAGGGGGCTCAGAACACAACCCTGGGGGGCGCCAGTGCTGAGGGTGGATGAGGTGTGTTTTCCCACCCGTACGGCTTGTGGTCTGTCTGTCAGGAAGTTAGAGATCCATTGACACAGGGGCTGGCTGAGTCCCAGGACCTCCAACTTAGAGGTGAGTGTGGAGGGAATTATGGTGTTAAACGCTGAACTGTAGTCCACGAACAACATTTTTGCATAGTTCCCATTTCTTTGGTCCAGGTGGCTCATCGTGGTGTGGTGAAGATGAGCAATGGCGTCCTCAGTAGAGCGGTTCTGACGGTACGCAAACTGTAGTGGGTCCAGTGTGTCTGGTAGTGATGCAGTGATGAAGTCTCTGACCAGTCTCTCGGTGTAACAGGTGTAATATAGATAACTGCCATTAAGAAATAAGCTATATAGAGCAAAATACATTTCTTAAACATTTAAAATGATTAATAACTTCTTAGAGAACAATAAGATGATCGACTAACTTTTGACCACAAGGCTGAACACTTTCCAGTCGCACTCTTCTGTACACTGCTTTTCAATCTGCCTTCGCCGTCAGGAATGTAACTATCGTTCGTGTATATAAGGTTAAGGGTGTGAGCTGCACACCGGTGATGTGGAGGGAGAACATACCTTTCGCCGTCATCTCGTAAAACTTCGTGCAATTCCGTAAATATGACCTCGTCCTCGTCTACATCATTCTCTGCTTCATCATCAGCTTGAAACATTCTGAACGCTTTTACAAAGTTCGCGCTTTTATCAGTGACCGTGGCAGTTTATCTTCCCACAAAGAGCAAATGAGCTGTGAATTTACTCTCTTTCTCCGCTGTGATGGCGTCGTACATGTGTCTCCCAAGAAAAAATTTTAATCTGAGCAGTCCATAGATCTGCAGTGGTGGAAAGTCGGCAAAAGTTTTCTATATTTCTGTCTCCATTTCCATATATGCAACAGTATACACACACACACACACACACACATACACACACACACACACACACACACACACACACATATCTGTAGTGCTGTGCTTTGCATGCAGGTTTTTTTTTTTTTTTGAAGTAGTATTTTGTGCAGTTCACAAGAGTTTTTCCCCAACACATAATCTACACTTAACCATTATACCTTTTTCCTTTTCCTCCACTATTTCAAAATAATAAGAATACTTCCATCACAGTAATGTAATGCTCTGGTTTGCCATCTCCGCTTCTGACCAGCTTCTGTTCCCGCGGCTCGCACGTATGAGTGCGCGATTCTACGTGACTACGTTCATTTTAATTCAGTATTTATTTTATTTTTTTATGCAAAATAATTTAACTGAAAAGTAACTCGCATTACTTTTTAAAAAAGGTAACTCAGATATTAGTGTGTAAATTTATAAAGTAACGCGCTACTTTACTCGTTACTCCAGAAAAGTAATATTATTACGTAACGCACGTTACTTGTAACACGTTACCCCCAACACTGCTTATCACTCAATTGAAGGTTGTCCTTGAGTGTAAAGAAAGGTGCCTTTAAATAAAATGTATTATTATTATTATATTTATTATAAATATTAGTAGTAGTAGTAGAGGTCCCCTGGTGGTCTAGTGGTTAAGATGCAGCGCTCTCATCGCTGCGACCCGGGTTCGATTCCCGGTCAGAGAACCATCCCCAGCCACTCTTAGTGCCGGTCCCAAGCCCGGATAAATTGGGGAGGGTTGCGTTAGGAAGGGCATCCAGCGTAAAACATGTGCCAAATCAAACGTGCGGAGGATCCGCTGTGGCGACCCCTAACGGGAGAAGCCGAAAAGAAAGTTTTATTAGTAGAAGTAGTAAAACTATAATAAAAAAAATAACAAGGGATTTGAAGTGCCTTCTTGGATCCCACATTGATTTCAGGATTTCAGTTCATGATGTTAAATTACAGCCTTTAAAAAAAAATGTATACCATAAAACTGTGCAAAGGTTTTAGACAAGACTATCCTGTGCTCCAATTTTCTCTTCATTTCATAGTATTTCTTTAAAATGCAGCACATCCGAGTGTAAATTTCGGTTTGAGTTTCTATTCAATCAGATTCAAATCCATGTAACTCGATGCAGTTGCTTTTACTAACCAGGCTGACACTTTCTTACTAGAAGGCGTTTAAAAACTTCTGCATTTTCACATCCTTTGATTGGATGGCCAGAAGAGTTTGCAAAATGCATGCATGTGGGGATTGTAGCTGTGGCTGCAGTGAAAGGAGACTTGTTGAATTGTGTCCATTGGTTTAGTATTGACATTCATTCTCGCTGCATGAGATACCTGCCTGTGATGCAGCACTCGTGTTATACTGCGTTTCTAAAAATAATA